>NW_023458777.1:50337-61557 GCF_013731165.1 Rhagoletis pomonella
AGATACGGTTTAAAACGTGAAGAAAAATGCTGCCATAATTTTACTGTAGATGACGATCTCTTAAAATTAATGAATTCAGGTGATATATACAATAGTGATTCATTTGATGATGAGGAATATACACTCGATATAAATTAATGGTGTTAACTAGTCTTTCGTTTCTTGCGATTTATTTAAATAAAGCATGTGGATTTTCACTAAAACATTTTAGCCGTTTTTTGCCAGAGTCTATGTGAAATTTCACTAAAACATTTTAGCCGTTTTTAGCCGCTTTTTTTTGCCAATCTAGCCGGTCGGCCCAAAAAGTTCTGGCAACACTGGATAGAATACAAGATTGCGCCAATGAGAGAGGATTTTTGAGCGTAATTTTTGCGTGACGTCATCTTGGTGCAATTGCGAGAGAGAAATGCCAAAACGCATATAAAAATATGTAAACAATGCAGAAAAATGTGTTAATTTTAATATTACATGGCCCAATTTTGCAGGAATCAATAAATATACAAAGATTGATTAATTAGGAACACGTAGCAACAATTTTGGACATGTAGCCCTTTAGATAAGTACGATTTTTAGCACATGAAAAAATGGATGTATTAACAGTGTTTGCAATTTCATGTAGACCAAAAGGAAGGTGTGTAGCAAAGTGAATTTTTTGGACTTGCCATTTTAAAAAGCCATGCAGAGTGCATATTTATATTTGTGGACGGTAGCCAATCACCATGAACTCCACAGCTGTTGACTCCACAGCTTTTATTTGATGACTTTTGTACCATTTCCGAGAGGATGCATGAGTGTGGCTTTTTTGGAAGCAAATATTCTATGTCAGTAAAACATAATTTAAGCTGAACTTTTAAATGTATAATAATTTGGGCACTGTTTTGTATTAGGTACGTAACAGCGCGGTAAGATGCCGCTTGAATTAGCGCCTGGCGACCTTATCCTCTGGTGCATTACCTCTTACCAGCACTAAAAGAATCAGGTACTAACAAAAATAAGTAGGTAGTGAATCTATTCATGTAAATATTTACCGTAGAAACTGCTTTTGTATATATGGCATTGCCAGCAAACTAAACCAGCAACTGTCTACATTCACCATGGAAATATACCTACTACAATTCACCAAGAAAAAGCCAACATAGTTCCATATAGAAGCTCATAGCTCACACACATAGCACAAAGCTCGATTTGGTTTTTAATGCATGTCCTCGCCGGCAGAACTGCTTCCACTTTTTCGCCAGGTTTGCGTCCGTAGGAAACGAAAAAAAACTTATATCGCACGCTTTCCTTTTGTTTTCACTATTACACTTTGCCACTGCACACTTCATTTTGCTTTTAAATGTCTCAATAATTGTTTAAAACCACGCAGAAATAATAACGCACATATATTAAAATTTTTATTTGGTTTTTTCGTATGCTCACAATCAACAATTGCACCAAGATGACGTCACGCACACAGCTGATTCTGTCAAAATCACAAAGAGCGGATTAGCGGTACCGCGATTGGCGCAATCTCTATTTCTCTCAGTCGTGCTGTATACTTGTAGTACTGTAAGTACTTGCCTATTAAATTTCAATTCTGGTTGTTAGCCTACTAGTTGATATCGTTTCCGGCGCTGGTCAGTGAAATTGAAAGAGTAAAAATAGAATATGGAAATTGACGATGTAAGGAAATGTTTACGGCCTTATTTATAAAAAATTACGTAGATTTAGACAGTTGTTTAATGTGAGATTTTCATAAAACTTTTGTATTCAAGCAGCTTTTTAAATCTATGTATGTACTTATATTTTTATGAAGGTATTATTTCTCGTTTCTAATTTTCTATAAAACTATTTGCAGTCATTAACCAACAAATAAGTTGTCAAAAACAACAACTTATGCAATGCCGCTATACGAAATAAAATTATTAGAGGCAAATCAAAATTTTGAAAAGTGCCGATTTTCACATTCGATAGTTGGACATGGTAGCGACGAGATGTACACTGAGAAAAAAAACGCGTTGTAAGAATAAAAAAAATTTATTTGATTACCGTTTAAAAATGTTCGTTTTTAAATCAAGTGAAAATTCTTAACAAAATGGATTTTTTCATTATACATACACTACGTATAATGGAAATATTCAAATCAAATACGCCCGTATTGAAATGAAGCATTTTCACTGCACGGATTCTTTTTCATATGTAATTAAGAAAGCATATGTATACAAAGCATGCAAAGCGGTGACAACACATACATACATACATATGTACATACATGGTACGACATCATGCACTAATCGCGCGCAGTGATTTTGATTCAAACTCAACATTTGAAAACACACTTACATGTATGGCTGTAGCTGAGTGTGTAAAGACGCTTGATACAATTGGTTGCTACCAAGAGCGTCCGGGTTCAATTACTATCAGACGGAACATAAAATTAAACATTTTCTTCTTAATTGTAATTTCGTATAACGAAAAAGCTTCTGTGCACTTCGCAACGACATATTTTATAACGTACATTCTCAAATTTAAAACGAGTTGGGATGGTGCTCTTTCATATGCGTATTTTTTTAAATTTAGCACGTTGTTTTTAAATTCTAAAATTTTTTTCCCTCAGTGTATGAGCATTTTTTTTTTAAGAGCTGCATACTGATTTAAGAAATTTTTTATAGAAGCAAATTTATTTTCCATTTATTCCATTTCCATTTATTGTGCGTAATTTTATATGAATTTGTAGTTTCCCTGCAAAAAATGGGACTAATCCGGGATGACTCCGGGAGCAATCGCAAAGGAGCATGCGACTAATACCACTTTTGATCTCTTTATATGGAATGAACTGATTGCTTTTGTTCGAGCATGTCCTATGAAGATACTAATTGTTCACCTTTATACCCGAACGGGTATAAAAAGCGACTAGTCACTTTTAAAAAATAAAAATTAAAATTTGCGCCAGCCGCGATTCGAACCGGGGTGCTGAGTTTTGTTAGGCGAATACTCTCTTTGTGTGCCAACGCCGCACATTAAATTTCATTGACTAAGTGCTCACATATCATTAAATCGTCGGGGACTAATTGATCTCCAATTATACCCGTAAGGGATGAGTCGAGACTAATTGATCTCCAATAGTACCCGTATGAGACTAGTTGCGACTAATTAATGCCCAATTGTACCCGATTGAGAGGAATCTCGGAATACTCTCTTTAGAGATTAGTCGCACAATTTTTTGCAGGGTTTTCTTGAGAGCCTTTATAAATAAAAAAAAAAATTCGAAATATGTACGTATGTACATACATACGCAGCCATATAACTTGATTTCAAAAGAAACGAATTTTCATTGGGCACGTTCAGAAGGCGCAACAGCTCAGTAACTGGTGCAATTGCACCTTCTGAACGCGTTGTTGCGTACTTCTGATCAACTGAATAGTTGCGTGTTAGATAATCGTAATATTTTTCTGATCATTTGAGACAACATGTTGGTGTGTACCTTTGAGAGTTGAATTTGACAGCTAATGTATCAATTCGTTCAGAAGACGCATAACGATCACTGATTTTTTTTAGCAACGGTTGCGCTCAACTGCTGCGCCTTCTGAACCTACCTATTGACAGCTTTTTTTTTGAGAACACTGTGCGACAGCTCAAATCGGTATTGAGTAAAATCAAATGCAAGAGATAGTTTTTGAATTTCATTGAGTTTTTTCAATAAATACTAAAATTAGAGGTATGAATGGCGAAAGAAAAACTTTATCCGATTTTTTTAAATCGAAACTACATTTTTATATATCGTTGGCTTAGTTCGCAAACGTGCTAAGTCCACTTTTACGAAAATTGAGATTTTGATGCAGTAAGATAGCATAACTCAAAATACATCATTACCAAAAAAGAAAGTTACCGTAATGTCGTTCTTTCTTGTTGTTATGCATTGGTACGCAAATGTGCTAAGTCCAAAAAATCAAGAAAAAATATAAACAGGTCTGTCCGTGTACACGATAACTCGAGATATCTCAACGAAATTTGGTATGTAGGTTGCCCTTTATCCAAGGTAAGTTGGTATTAAAAATGGGCGAATCGGACTGTAACCACGCCCATTTCCGATATAAAAGTATTTTCTGAAGATGCAAAACTACGATATTTCAGTAAATATTGGATGCAAATTGTTCAAAATTAGTATGTGAAGTAGAATTTTTGTAAAAAAATTTATTATTGTGCAATTTTTGGAAAATGGGCGTGACCCCGCCCACTTATTATGAAATATATCTCAGTAGCCCATTCACCGATCTCCACCAAACTCGGTACGAGCCTTATTTAGGGTCTAACTAAGAAATCTGTTGAAAATCTTTAAAATCGGGCAATGACTACGCGAATCTACTAAAGCTAATTCACTTAAAATCGATGATCTCGATAACGACTCAGCAGAAAATTAGATTATGATTAACCGATTTATAATTTTCTTCCAAACTCGGTGCACTTAATAAACCTGGTACGGAAAAGCAATTCGTTGAAAATTATTCAAATCGGACCAAAATTACATTCGCTTTCCGTATATCTAACGGTAAATTTCAGAAATGCGAAAACTCTGATATTTTAATAACTGACGACGCCAATTTACTCCAAGTTAATACTTACAACAATCCCTTAACAATAATTAAGGCTGCATGACACCGCCCACTTCATGACTACAAGTTGTATCTCGGTAGCCAATTTAGCGATTTCTACTAAACGTGGTTCAATTATTTCATTGAGTCTAACTCAGGATATTGTGGAAAACGTTTGAAATCGGGGAAAACGCCCCTGCTTACGACTGTATTTGATACCTGTGCCGGGTATATAAAGTTCGGTTTCGCACAAACGTATACCTCTTTACTTACTTTCAATTATTTTCTTTTATAAATGGTACATAAATTTACGACTTAAAATAGTTATTTTTCTAATAGCAATGAAATAAAATTGTATTAGGTTATAATTTATTTTAAAACAATAAAATATATTTAAAATAACAATTAAATCTTTTAACAATAAAAAATAATGGAAAAAAGGTTGATAGAAAATGTGCTAAGTTCACATTAAAAGAATAAAATCTTAAATAGAAAATGTGGCAAGTCCCAAAAGAGCCTATAAGTCTGCAACAGCTTTATTTTGAAATTGGCCGATTATTGGTACTAAAACAAGACGAACTAAGGAAGAAAACTGCATTTACAGATTAGAAAAATATTGACAACAAAAAAAGTTAGACGGTTTTTTGTCCCTCCTGAAAAATAAAAAAAATGGAGTTAGCACGTTTGCGAACTAAGCCAACGATATGTACATTAGAGTGGCCCAAAATAATAAAGTCGGAATTTTAATGCCGCCACCCCCTAGGATTGTTCTCAACGGAAAATAAATAAACCCCTAAAAAGATATTTAGGGAGTGCTCACAGCGCTCAAAGTTTTCCATGTATTTTATATGGGATCGATCACCCCCCTGCCCCTACCTGGCTACGCCCATGAAAGTACGTTTTGCTCGTCGCTCTCTTCATCGCTCCACTAAATTCCTGTCCTTAGTTTTATTCAGATACCACAAATGCAAGAATGATAGAATACAAGATTGCGCCGATCAGAGAGGATTTTTGAGGATAACTTTTGTGTGACGTCACACTGGTGCAATTGCGAGAGAGAAATGCCAAAACGTGAGCAAGAATGGAAGAAGAAAAAATGTTGCAAGGAAAACGTAAAGAAGTTGCACAAGTATGACGTCATGCAAACAACGATTCTGTCAAATTCGTTAAGAGAGGAATAGCGGTTCGAGATCGGCGCATCCTTTGTATTCTCTCAATCGTGCCACAAATGTATGTTTTCTTCGAAAATACTCAAGTACTACCAGTAGAGTACTCTACTGTCAAATACCTTTGACTCGCAGTAGTTGCGGAAGGCAAAGTAAATACTCTACGCGTCTTGCTATTGATCGGTAGTATACAAGAATGATAAAATACAAGATTGCGCCGATCAGAGAGGATTTTTGAGAATAACTTTTGTGTGACGTCACACTGGTGCAATTCCGAGAGAGAAATGCCAAAACGTGAGCAAGAATGGAAGAAGAAGGAAAAATGTTGCAAGAAAAATGTAAACAAGTTGCACCAGTGTGACGTCATGCAAACAACGATTCTGTCAAATTCGTTAAGAGAGGAATAGCGGTCTGAGATCGGCGCAACCTTTGTATTCTCTCAATCGTGGGTAGTATACACGATCCAGAAAATAAAGGTCGCGCCATTCGCGGACCGCTAACCCTCTCTTCGTCGATTTGACAGCATCCACCTAATCGCTGACGTCATAAAATACTTTTGTTTACATTCCCTGTTGCCAATTTCATGCCTTTCGCACCAAAGTTAGTGGGTATTCAAAACGCGAAAATTTTTGAGTTTTGTGCTTGGCGCGTTTTTGGTGCTTATGTTTTTAGTTTCAAGACACCAAATTAGAAAATCTTAAAAAATGGAAGCAAAATTTATAGCAATCGTAAGTGTGGTAAGCAACTTTACAAAAATTTAAACAAAATCATGGCACAGTGACAATCATAAGCGACAACAAAATATGTGGCAGCACCTTCAATCATGCCAGAAGAATCAACCGTCGTGCAAGAAACATTGATTTTTATTAATTTGAATCGGCATCCTTACAATAAAATTATGTATGCATATAAAGTCTATAAAATACGCCAATAAAAATTTGGTGCTTTTTCAAATTCAAAACTTGGCAATACTGCCTTTTGTCCGATGCTTCCTCTTTTTCTTGTCGAGTTCGTCTTGCTCTCTCATTCTGGTATTTATTGACGTCACGTCCAGTTGCTCTCAGCTCGATTGGCGCAATCTTGTATTCTATCATTCTTGGGTAGTATACGTACGCTTACAGAAACTGGTTTATGCTTACCCACACTTGACCCGAACGATGAGAGTAAAGGAGGGAAAGTATTTGCGCGGCGATCGGATGTCTTGTTAGGCCGTTTAAATGGAATTGCGCAGGAGTTTAGTACATATGCATGTGTGTGCGATATGTAAACACGTACATACTGCTGTGCAAAAACATTAAATTATAAAGCTTGTTTTATTTTAAAGTGCCAAAAAAAACTCGGTCGCAAAGAACTAAAGTAACAACAATAAAAAAGCGTTTTAAAACGTTCGTGCCACGAATATTTGGATCGCGATCTAAAATGAGAAATAGTAGCACTGAATTTACTTAAAGGAAAATACTAGTTCTTTAGTTCATTTAGTTCAAGAACTACTCAAGCCTACTTTTTACGTATCTGCGCGTCGGTTAGAGATGAGTTGGAGAATGATGTTGGATATCAACTTGAGAACTATGCATTTCTCCAAGGTTGGAGGAGTATTTTTTTGGTGTTTGTTGCGAATGTTGAAATGCTACAGCGCCATCTTGTTGTGAAGTTCAAAAGGCTTGGTGCAATCGTCTCTACTATTAATCATGTATACCTACGGTGACCATAAATATGGATTCATTTTTAAAATAATGAAAAAAAGTAAGCAAATGAAACTGCGTATTTGATTGAAAATCTCGCTTTTTTCGACTTTGACGACAAAATGAAAATGGTCGCCTGTAGCACTAATCATTTTCATTGAAGTCGCCACAAGTTATATATTTTGGTAAGAAGCACATCAATACCCTTCGAGCTGTAAGTCGCTTACGTTGATTTGGAGATTTTTTCATGAGATATCGAAGAAAAGCAACGAAAAGTACCAAAAAACACTTTTTTGAAAAAATCCATCCATTGTCCGATAATTTTAAAATAACGAATAAAATGCGGGACAAATGCGGGATACTGGGAAAAAATCAGTACATTTTCAGGTTTTTCAGGTTTGAAAAACTTCGCAGGATCGACCTTTGAAAAACAGTACGGTCCTGCAAAAAACAGAACGGATGGTCACCGTATGATACCCGACAAAGGCAACTATTACCCAGTAAGAACCCTATCTGTTAACTAATGCGTTATATACACCTAGTACTACAAATAGTTTGTGTGAGAAATTCAAAAACTTTCCATCATTTTACATAGGGCTCTTGGAGAAATCTAACGCATAATCGTTTCACGTGTGAGCAGTTTTCTCTTTCTTTTACATGGAATTCGCTATTATATTATCCTATATATAGTTGTCTCTTTTCAATCAAATATTATTATGCGATTAATAACGTGTTATATAACGTAAAGACAATTTTGTAAGTGTATTTGAGAATGCGTTAGGCCGTTCTTGCTGGGTATATGCCGACACGGTGTAGCAAACCGCTACTTATATGTATTTAGCAGATTTTGACAATTCTAAAGTAAATGTAAAAGCCGCAGAAGCTTAAAATGCACTGAAGTTCACTAACTTTAACGAAACGCTTATTGCACGAGAACTAATGAAGCGATTTCAACGAAAGGTATGGAGTTTCAAAGACAGAATTCCAAACTTGTCGACAGATTCAATTTTGAGAGTAAGGTCGGTGTTATGCAGACAAACTTCTGTTTGCCAAATTAAATGGCGGCTGCTTAGTTTGCTCGGAGGTGGTTATGTCGAGTTTGGCATAGGGTTGCACGTTCATTATGGTTTTCATGGCTATTGCAGAATGACGATACGCGGTTTTGTACTTTAAACGACGATATGTACATGTGTGCATAAGAACCCAAATACCAAACATCCCCAGCTCTATGAAAGTACTCAAGCACTTGCAAGCACAGTACACTGCTTGCGGATATTTTCAGTCGATGTAATTGTCGCTTGCAAAGCAAATACTACTTGTCTTGCTATTGATCGGTTTTTACTCTCGCATACTCCAAGCAGTTTGTGCATAGTTGCCAACTTTAAGCACTAGATTTACTGCTTTTTGAAAATTAAAACGCGAAAAAAAAATTATTTAGTTCCTAGTGTCTTTTATAGTGCTTTTTCTGAACTAAAATTCCTCAGAGATAGGTAAAACCTGAAATATTTAAAGCTGTGGCAGCACTGAATTTACAAGAATCTACAAACTTAAATGCACTAAAATATTTAAAAAAAGTTAAGTATGTATTTCTTTTTTTCTTTTCTAATTATTTGTACAAATTTTGAGTTTTTACCACCTGAATAGAAAACATCGTTTCTTGGTGCTGAATCGAAATCTGGCCGCACAATTGCTTAGCACTAGAATTTTGAGATATCCTAACCTCAAAGTGCCAAAAACACGGCGATATTTGAGGTTATATAATGAGAGCATCAATTTTTTGCTCATTTCTACTTATGGCATCATTTTCATTTGTTACGATTCGATTTTTCTTTCTCGAGATGTACCAGTTTTAATGCGCAGTACTTCGATATTACGTCGAAAGTATGAGTCATCATTGCATGTGTAGAGGCTATTCAATCGTTATGAGCTAAAATTGTATGTATTGATTTATGTATGTATTCTTGTAAATATTGTTAATTTTGTGCTTTTGTTAAATACAAACTGTTATGAAAAAAACATCTTTAGATTTAAAAAAAAATTAGTGTGCTAAAACGCTTTTTTCCCAAGTTGTTGGTGCTTTTTGAAAATCAAAAGCTGGCAACACTGGGTCTGTGTTTGCCCGCTCTCTGCAAGAGAATGGAGAGATAAAGAGAGTAAGTAATTGTGCTGCCACGATTGAGAGAAATAGACTGCTTTTACACAGTTCTAGTATTGAATTCAATTCTGAAAAAGGGAAGAGTACACATGCGTCTCACGATTGAGAGAAATAGAGGTTGCGCCCAAGAATAGGCTTGTTCGTCGAAAATCCAGCAAGAATTATTCAACACTCAAAATATCAGAGAGTAAGAAAAAATTCTCTCAAATTCTCTCTCATATTGAGAAACTTGCAAATTTCTGCACGAACGCAAATTTGCAGGAATTTGCAAGTTTCCCTGCCAGCTGGCGTCCACGGTTGCATTTCAAACATAAAAAATTTTTATAGAATTTTTAAAATTCTTTCGGATGGCCAAAAACAGGATATACATGTATATTTCTTGTTGTTCTGACTTTCTTTAACATACATTTCAATATCTTCATCGTACTAGCTGTCGGGTTTCTTAAATCGACTCTGGTTGCAATTGCATTCCGATTGCGAATACCATTTTTTTCAGCCGAATTAAGTTCAAATCATTGGAATTAACTAAATTAATTATATCAACAATTATTTACTTCCTTTTTTCATAAAAAAATCGCTCGTGTTTATAAATTTTTAAATTTAACGAACTAATTTATTCAAATTATTGTAGACAAAAATGCAACCATGCGCCACCACCACATGTTTTTGGTGTTTGCAAATTCTTGCTGGCAAAATTTTTTCCAGCAAGAATTTGCAACTTCTCTCCAAGAGAACTGTCACTTTGCTCTCACAATTTTTGAGTGTTGGATAATTTTTTGGTCTGCACGAACGCGATTTGGGCAAAAATCGTGATAATTCGTACAAATTCGTACAAATTTTTTGCTCGACGAACAAACCTAATGATAGAATACAAGATTGCGCCAATCGAGCTGAGAGCATCTGAGTGTGACGTCACATTATTTTGAGAATGAGAATGTAAAGAATAATTTTGAAGAAGAAAAGGAAAAAGCGAACAAGTGGTGCGAAATAGTGATGTAAAACTAGGTTGAATTGTACCTACCCTTCAGCTTCTTAAATTTGAACGTACATTCGGTACAATCACATTGTTTTAGGTACATTTGGAATGTAGTAAAATATTGTTTCATGTAAGTAGAAAAGTTGTTATGGTACAAAGGAAGATGTAGTCCACCAACTACCAAAAATGTATGCACATAAGAATACATGTTTACTATTTAGGTACGTATATCTACTTTTAGGTACAACTTTTCGGCAAATTGGTACAATATGAAAATTTAATATTCATCACTAGTGCGAAAAAATAATAATGTGACGTCAGCGAAAGGGTGTAGCTGTCAAATCGAGAAAGAGAGGACTAGCGGTCCGCGGAAGGCGCCACCTTTGTTTCGCTGCATCGTGAGGTTGCGCCAATCACGGTACCGCTATTCCTCTCTCTCACTGGATTTGACAGAATCGTTGTTTGTATGACGTTACACTTGTGCAACTTGTTTACGTTTTCCTTGCAACATTTTTTCTTCTTCTTCCATTCTTGCTCACGTTTTGGCATTTCTCTCTCGAAATTGCACCAGTGTGACGTCACACAAAAGTTATTCTCAAAAATCCTCTCTGATAGGCGCTATCTTGTATTCTATCATTCTTGCATGCGTCTGCACCGTCAAGTCGTTTCA
>NW_023458777.1:61657-88608 GCF_013731165.1 Rhagoletis pomonella
TTTTTCGCGTTTTAATTTTCAAAAAGCAGTAAATCTAGTGCTTAAAGCACCAAGTTGGCAACTATGCACAAACTGCTTGGAGTATGCGAGAGTAAAAACCGATCAATAGCAAGACAAGTAGTATTTGCTTTGCAAGCGACAATTACATCGACTGGAAAATATCCGCAAGCAGTGTACTGTGCTTGCAAGTGCTTGAGTACTTTCATAGAGCTGGGGATGTTTGGTATTTGGGTTCTTATGCACACATGTACATATCGTCGTTTAAAGTACAAAACCGCGTATCGTCATTCTGCAAAACCGCGTAAGTGACATTGGCTGCCAAAAATTGGATTTGCTCACACAAGCTCTTGGCTCAATCCTTAACCATTCGTCCTGAAATATACTAGCCAGAAATGCGATTGCTTTATAAAAGAGAGAACCATTTTGAAATATGAGTGTTTTAACGCTCTAGAAAATAATTTCTACCACTTCACGTACGCGGTTTTGCATTTTGCTGATACGCGGTTTTGCATTTTGTTGATACGCGGTTTTGCACTTTAAACGACGATATGTATTTATATCAAAGATATTGTTGATGCTTGCTACTGCGTTATTTGGTTAAAAACCCTGCAGGAAATGAATCCAACTATATGATAACTTTAAGTTGATTAGGAAGGAGTTAAAATTCACTTATTATCTGTATATTTTCTTTGACGAAAGCTAACTATATTTCTATGGCGATGGCCGCGAAATAGTCAAGGGTGGTTACCTCTGCATTTGATGTAACTAACTAGTAATTAACTACTTTTGGACATAAAATATCAATAGGAAACACAAAATATTTATTTTTTTTTTTTAGTTTATTTATTTTTTATTTACTTTATTTATTTTATTACATTTCATATTTGTTTTCATATTCTGCTGCAGGTGGTCCCATATTCCACTCCGTCAGACATAACTTCAAAATGATAATATGAAACTTCGATCTTCCTTTTATTTGTCCTCAATTCGAAAAAGTATTTGCGAAGTATGTTAAATAGAAATGTGTTTAAGAAAACAATCTCCTTCATTACTCCTGCATTACTTGTCGACTTGTTTCAAGTTAGCTTTTTGTAGCCAACCACAAGTTATATATTTTATAGAAATCCCGCAAAAATGCTAACTACAAGTGGGTTATTTTTTATCAATTGATAATTTTTTTCTGCAGGGAATATACGAATATATGCAGGTACATATGTTTATATGTATGTATTTATTTCAGTTTGCTGCAATAAGGTAATGAATAAAGTTATGAAAACTAGTCAATGTTAAAGAAATCTGTATACGTTTGTTTTGATGAAAAAAAAATTCCATCGATAACTTAAATTTGTGACACACAATGGCTGAGTACATTCTTTCATATATTTATTTATGTGCCAGTTTTACCGTTATATATTTTTTATCTACTCGTTTATTCCATGGGATATTCATGCTTTATTTAAATTAAAAAAATTAAATTACTATACCGTTTTAAAAATCTGAAAATTCACTGCGGGAAATTTTTGTATTCCCTTTTTGTCTTCGCCTTCTCGTTTTTGCCTTTAAAGTTTTGAAAAAAGGTTTTGATCGAACGATTCCTAGGCAAGTTTTGAAAGAATATTTTCGATACTAAATTTTATTAAAACAAAATGTTGAAATTAGCTTCATATAGAAACAGTCTCATCGTTAATTAAGAAAGAGATGTTCTTAAATATCATAACTTTACGACACTCACATATTGACTATTTATTTTATTATATTTTAATTTGAATTATTTGTTTATAAAAATATAGTTTATTCCTTAACACTAAATGCAAAAAGCTTAGTCTTTGAACAACATTAAAAAAAAAAATCGACAAACTTTCGTATTTTATCTCTTTCAATTTCTTTTCAATTTTATCTCTTAATATTTTGCAGATTTTTTAGCTCATTCAATTTTAGTCTAATAAAGTGCAAATTTAAAGTAGCTGTGATTTACAGTTGATGTATAGCATATTTTTGACGATGTCGGTAATTTTCTTCCATATTATCTAAGTATGTTCGACGATTTTTTAATGAAGATAATGAGCAACGCCTTCATCAAAAAAAATATTAAAAATCTACGATAAGTCGCAGCTATGTATTTTAAACTTGCGCTTTATTTGAATTGATCGGGCTACAAAACTGCATACTCAAAATATGTATTTATAGGAAATCTATATATTAATACGCTAACATAAATTTTGTCTCCTTTCGTTTGGCGATTCTACCGAACCGATTGCAAAACCAAGAACACCGTTGGAAAGGCATTTCTCCGTAGATGAGCAGAGTTTTTATGGTTTCACAATTGGTTGAAAATTACGGCTAAAACCGTCGTTTAAACATTTTCGAATTGTGTATAGATGTTGCTGCAACATGTTCAATTTGACATGTTTCGCCTGTTGTTTCACTACACAGTTGAAATTAAGCTTTGAAATAAAGATAAATATGAAGATGAAGAAATAAATGATAACGATGAAGTCAAAAAAAAAGAAGGCAAAAGTGAAGATAAAGACGAAAATGGAGACAATGACAGAAGAATTAGGGTAACTGAAAGGGTAAGAACATTTCTTGAATTTATGAAGTGAAACTTCTTTAGCGGCAGTTGGTTGGTTGGGAGTAAATTGTCAAATTCAAGGGGAATAATGCACATGGAAATAGTTCTCAGCGGTTTAGCGTTTTGAGAATAAAAACAAAAAAACAAAGATGCCTAGAGGTACAGGCAAAAGCGAAGATCAAAGTAAATTTAAACACTTTAAGGTAAAGGTGAAGAGGAATATGGAAAAATAAATATAAATATGAAGAAAAGGATGAGGATGAAGATCGATATTGTTATCGATATAAAACTCGATATTTTCATCGATATAATAATCGATATTGCTATCGATAAAGTAATCGATATTGTTATCGATACTGTTATTGATTAAATAACCGCTATGGTAATCGATATAATAACCAATATAATAATCGATATTGTTATCGATACAATAATGGATATTGGTATAGGTATAATAATCGATTAAATAATTGATTTTGTTATCGATTTTGTCATTTATATTGTTAACGATATGTACAATAATCGATACTGATGATTGTTATATTTAGCGATGAATTAATCGATTTTGAAATCGTTGTATTTTTCTATATGTTTATGGATATTGTTATCGGTATTTTTATCGACACAGTTATCAACAGGGTTATCGATATACTAATCGGAACATGGAATGTGATCACATTACATGACATCACATCACATTTTATCACATGATATCGTCGCTCGAATAGAGAAACAGTGTAAATGCCACATACACTATTATTCGATAACTGCACCATTGGATAGACAATCCTTTAACCTATTAGAAAAATCTTTAGTTTTCTTAAATATCTCTTTGGCTCACTAATTTATTCCCGAAAAATGAAATGGTATTTGTATGGTTTGTAATGGTTTATAAAAACTTCCAATTCGTTTTTTCTCAAAACTATACTTTTCATGTTACACTATTTCATTATTCTAGCGACGATATGAAGAGACATCACATGATATTACATCACATAATATGATATCACATCACACGATATCACGTGACATGACATTATATGATATGACATCACATTATATGGCATGACATCACATGACTTGACATGGCATGGCAGTACATGACGTGGCATCACATGATATGACATCATATGGTATGGCATCATATGACATGACATCAGAGGATATGACAACACATGACATGACATCCTATCACATCACATAAAATCACGCCACATCTTATCACGTCATCGCACCTCATCTCATCTACGTGAATAGAAAAAGAAAAGGATATAAGCAAAGATGTGAAAGATAAAAACAAAGATGAAGGCCAAGGTAAAGTTACCGATTTCAAAACCAAAAATACCGTTGGAAAGGTAATTTTCTGTAGATGAGAAGAGTTTTTATAGTTTCGAAATTGGTTGAAAATCGTCGTTTTAAAATTTCCATATTTGTGTATGGTTGTTTTTGCAACCTATTCAATTTAAGCTGTTTCGCATTTTGTTTTACTTCGTATTTGAAATTAAACTTTGAAATAAAGATAAATATAAAGATGAAGAAACAAGTGATAACGATGAAGACAAAAAAAGGCAAAAGTGAAGATAAAGAAGAAAATTGAGATAAAGGCGAAAATGGAGACAATGGGAAATACATAAGAATTAGGTTAACAGAGTTGAAATTTTCCGATAGGAATCGAAATAAAATCAGCCATAAAGGTTACTGAAATTTATCGAATCATCGAAGTTTATAATTATCGAAATTTATCCATGCTTATTAAGTTATCGCAACGTATTGAATTATTCAAACTGATCACAGAAACTTAGTTGTCCAAATTTACGGATAGCTATAAAAACGTGTGGGATTAACGAAATTTGTCAAGTTAAAGAAATGTATCAAGTTATCGATATTTATTGAATTATCATTATTTATAGACTTAACGAAATTTATCGAGGTGTCGTAGTGCATGGAGTTCTTTCAACTTACAGAGTTATCGATAATTATTGATCTACTGAAATTGGTTGGTTCAACGAAGCGAAGTTTATGGAATTTTCAAAATATATCGATTTATCGAAATTTCAAGGTATAAGCTTATCGATTTATCACTGCTTATCGAATTTCATCGTCTGAACAGAGTGTAACGAGTTATCAAAATGTTTAGATAGTTTTCGAAAAATGTGGAGATGTCAAAAGTAAAAATTTATAAAGTTATCCAAAGTTTTTACATTTTTGAGTTATCGAAATTCATCGAGCCATCGAATTTCACAGTTATCGAAATTGGTAGAGTTAAAGAATTTTGTTGAGTTATCGAAATAGTGTTCTTGAAATTCATCGAACTATCGATATGTATCAAATCATTGAAATTTATTGATAAACTTGAATGTATCGGGTCAATTCCAAGTCCTGCCGAAGTCCTCCAAAGACCTTCTCATATAAAAAAAATTAAGTTACGTTTTAGCGGTAGTTAATTTGTACCGTATAAGTTTTGCTACGTGTTTTAGAAAACCTCTCCAAGGCTTCTAAAACTAGAAAAACTGTCGAATTTCGACAGTAACTGGCACACTTAAAAACAAAAACAAAGATGCCTAGAGGTACAGGCAAAAACGAAGATCAAAGCAAATTTAAACACTTTAAGGTAAAGGTGAAGAGGAATATGCAAAAATAAAGATAAATATGAAGAAAAGGATGAGGATGAAGATCGATATTGTTATCGATATAAAACCTATTGTAATCGATATAATAATCAATATAATAATCTATATTGTTATCGATACAATAATGGATATTGTTATCGGTATAATAATCGATTAAATAATTGATTTTGTTATCGATTTAGTAATTTATATTGTTATCGATATGTACAATAATCGATACTGATGATTGTTGTATTTATCTATGAATTAATCGAATTTGCAATCGTTGTATTTTTCTGTATGTTTATGAATATTGTTATCGGTATTTTTATCGACGCAGTTATCAACAGGGTTATCGATATAATAATCGGAACATGGAATGTGATCACATTAAATGATATCACATCACATTATATCACATGATATGAAGAGACATCAAATGATATTACATTACGTAATATGATATCACATCACACGGTATCACGTGACATGACATTATATGATATGACTTCACATTAAATGGCATGACATCACATGATATGCCATCGTATGACATGACATCAGAGGATATGACAACACATGACATGACATCCTATCACATCACATAAAATCACGTCACATCTTATCACGTCATCGCACCTCATCTCATCTACGTGAATAGAAAAAGAAAAGGATATAAGCAAAGATGTGAAAGATGAAGACCAAGGTAAATTTACCGATTTCAAAACCAAAAACACGGTTGGAAAGGTAATTTTCTGTAGATGAGGAGAGTTTTTATAGTTTCGAAATTGGTTGGAAATCGTCGTATAAAATGTCCATGTTTGTGTATGGTTCTTTTTGCAACCTATTCAATTTAAGCTGTTTCGCATTTCGTTTTACCTCGTATTTGAAATTAAACTTTGAAATAAAGATAAATATGAAGATGAAGAAACAAGTGATAACGATGAATACCAAAAAGGAAAAAGTGAAGATAAAGACGAAAATGGAGACAAAGGCGAAAATGGAGACAATGAGAAATACATAAGAATTAGAAATAAAATCAGCCATAAAGGTTACTGAAATTTATCGAATCATCGAAGTTTATAATTATCGAAATTTATCCATGCTTATTAAGTTATCGCAACGTATTGAATTATTCAAACTGATCACAGAAACTTAGTTGTCCAAATTTACGGATAGCTATAAAAACGTGTGGGATTAACGAAATTTGTCAAGTTAAAGAAATGTATCAAGTTATCGATATTTATTGAATTATCATCATTTATAGACTTAACAAAATTTATCGAGGTGTCGTAATGCAACTTACAGAGTTATCGATAATTATTGATCTACTGAAATTGGTTGGTTCAACGAATCGAAGTTTATGGAATTTTCAAAATATATCGATTTACCGAAATTTCAAGGTTATATAAGCTTAACGATTTATCACTGCTTATCGAAATTTATCGTGTTAACAGGTGTAATGAGTTATCGAAATGTTTAGATAGTTTTCGAAAAATGTGGAGCTGTCAAAAGTACAAATTTATAAAAGTATCCAAAGAATTTACATTTTTGAGTTATCGAAATTTATCGAGCCCTCGAAATTCACGGTTATCGAAATTTGTCGAGTTAACGAATTTTGTTGAGTTGTCGGATTTTAGTGTTCTGAAATTCATCGAACTATCGATATGTATCAAATCATTGAAATTTATCGATAAACTTAAATGTATCGGGTCAATTCCAAGTCCTGTCGAAGTTCTCCAAAGACCTTCTCAGACAAAAAAATTTTAGTTATGGTTTAGTTCCAAAGCAGAAGATTTTCCGGTTAGTTAATTTTTTACCGTATAAGTTTTGCTACGTGTTAAGTTAGTAAACCTCTGCAAGGCTTCTAAAAGTAGAAAAACTGTCGAATTTCGACAGTAACTGGCACTCTAGTCTAATTAAAAAGCTTTACGAAAGTTTGTTGATTTTGTTAATGTTGCGCAAAGATTAAACCTTGGATTTATACGGGTTAAAGTGTAAACTGCATTTTTATAAACAAAGAATTAAAATTATATAATTTTAAGATAAATGGCCAATCTAGTTAACATGTATAAAGTTTTTATAAGCACTTGAAATGTCAAGTTTTAGTACTGAATTCAAAGAAGATGTCTCTTTTATCCATTCATAATAACTTAAAAAAATTTTTTTGGTAAGAAGTGTATCTTAAAATATCTGCCTTGACTAGGGTTGCCAGATTTTGAAACGGAGAAAGGAGAACATTTATATTTTCGATAGAAAAAAAGCAGTAAAAAGGAATACAATTTTTTTTTAATAGTTTGTGCAATTTATTGTTACAAATTACCATTAATTAGGTACAAATAAACAAAGATATTTTAGAAATCTTTTTCAAAGCAACAATAAATGTTAAAAATAAATAACTAAATGGGCTGGCTTTCCAATAAGGGCGGTCGTTAAAGAGATGGTGATCAAAGGGGGAGTGGGCGTGGCACCCAATTGTGATATTTGGCGAACTGTATACTCTGTTTTTCGATAAATTTACTTGCGCTTGATTCGGTAACCCTCAAACAGATAGTTTCGAAATTTTCTGTAAACGAAAAATGTGTAGCTTGATTTTGTGCCACTTTCAAATGCCTGTATCTCGTAATCTATTTGCTGCTTTTCAAAAGTGAAAAGTGGAAAGAAAGAGTGACGGTTAGCAGAATATTCACCAATTAAAACTTGTATTATAGCTTAAAGGTTGCGCCAAAGGAACATCCGCATTTAAGTGACTTTAAAGTGAAATTGCACAATTAAAAAAAAAAAGATTATTTAGATTTAAAATCGTTTAAAAAAAACTCATCATAAATCGGTAGAATTGTCCCTGATATCTTATTTCCCCATAACCTTATACCGCGATTTCGTGCGATATTAAAGAAACTATAATTTTTCTTAGGTAACTACTTGGTACAAAATCATGAGTTTTATGAAATAATTCACGGTGTTATAATTAAAAAGTTGGAAAAAAACCTGTCAGATAACAAAGAGAAAGTTTTAAACGTAAGGTCAGTGGAGGATTCGAGTCGATATTTAAAATAGACCCGTGTGACCATTACGCTATTTTTTGGAGGTGTAACCATTAAGGGTTAATTTTTGCGCGGCAAGGCCTCTACTTCTAGTCCTACTACTGGGCCAAGTTTTAAATTGATATCTCAACTTTTAGAATTTTGGCCACAAAACAAGTTCAAATTTCCTATAGTGCATGCCTACACCTTTTCACTATCACACTTAACTTTGCTTACTAAGTAGCGTTTGCCACAATATGAATGGCAAAGTACAGAGCGTAAGATAATAACTGTCGCACAGGTTTTTTGAAAAATAAAAGGATTCTTTATAGATGTTGCGAAAAAGAGTATTTTTTTGTTAACTTTGTAAATACTTTACATTAATTTTATTAAGTAGTTTTAATCCTTATTTGCATTTGCCAGCTTTGGGAGATAAGTTCATGCGGCACTCACGTCTTTTATAGGTGTACTTTTTCTTTGACTTTGTATAAAAAAAAAGAGAAAAAAAAACTGTATAGGTTGGTCGTATGAATGCCCTCCTAGTCACCAGTTCGGAGTCTTTTCGATTGCTGAATATGAGGCCTTAACAAAACCTGGCCTTGGACAAAAGACGGAGTATAAAGGACCCAAATGGGGGAAATTAGCCTATATTTACAGAAGATATGTAATAAAGTAACCGATGAAGACTTACGTTCCGCTTGCGCTTTTCTCCCAAACCCGCTGGTAAACCCAAATGAAGGTTAAAATTTAAAAACGAATTAATAAAATTTTCGCAAAATCTATAAAGGTCCCTTTTATTAAAAACAAAAACTGTGCGACAGTTATTATTTTACACCCTGTATATGATAAAATATTAATAGCTGGAAAAAGGAGAACAAAAGAAGTACAAAACTAATAAAGGAGTACATT
Organism: Rhagoletis pomonella; assembly: GCF_013731165.1. Taxonomy (NCBI): domain Eukaryota; kingdom Metazoa; phylum Arthropoda; class Insecta; order Diptera; family Tephritidae; genus Rhagoletis; species Rhagoletis pomonella. Next base: position 70,771 of record NW_023458777.1, read on the forward strand.
TCCATATATTTTTTTTTGGGAGTACAAGGGAGTACATTGCAATAAAAAGGAGTACGTGTACTCCCAAAAGCAGTACGTCTAGCAACCCTAGCATTGACACTTATGTTGTAAGTGTAAAATATGTAAATGTACCTACATAAACTTTCCCGTGAATACCATCAAAACATTGGTCTTGAAGGGAATCTATGTATGCATGCATGCATATGAGCAAATTAAAAAGTCGATACAATTTGCAGTCGAAAAGTACAGTTTTTGTGTAGATTATAGATTATTTCCCAACACTGTGGGGAACTAAACAAAATGGCCTAGTGTATTTCGCAAAAATTCAAATACATAATCCACCAACCGATAATTTTATATATTCATTAAAAGGTAATTTGTCATCAGTCTGAAATAAAAAAATTATAAATCGGACGGGTAAAATAGTATTGTGTTATTAATTCAAAAATAAAAAGTTTAATTTCACTGACGAAGGGGGTGATCTATCCCCCCAATCCCCCCTGGCTACGCCACTGTATTGCTCTATCGATCGTGTATCGTTAGTAAATGACTGCAAACATTAAAACATTAAAATAATTGAAGCGAAATATGTATTCAAGCTGTGTGCGAGTTGACCTAAATCTTAGTACCTAAACTAATATTCCATTTGAAATTTCCAGCCTCTTTCATCATTTGATATGTATATCTATGTATATACATACATATATAGTGTACACATATTTCGAGAAAACTAAAAAAACGAATTTATAGCATTTTTTAATAAAAATCTATGTTTTTCTTAAACAAGTAATTTTTAAGCAAAAAACACAACCGACTTCAATATTCATATAAAAATTTAGGAGTACCGTTAATTTTTTCTGATCAAATGATCGGATCTAAACCAAATTAGTATGGGACCTTATGTGAGACACAGAATTTCCAATAGAAATACAGTATTGGACATATCTATAGCACCCCCCTTTCAAAGCGATATTGTTTGCCACTTATGTTTAATTATTTGTTTTTAAGAATGTTCAATTAAAATACAGTTCATTTTCCAACAAAACCCATATAAACCAATGTTTTAAACTTTTTAAAAGACCGCAAAAAAGTGCAACAAACTTTCCCTTAAATTTCAAACTTTTTTCTCAGAAGCTCTAGAATTTTTTTGAGTACCCAGTTTTATAGTGCATTCAATTTTGTCAAAAAATGTGCAAGTTTCAAGTCGCTAAAGATTACCGTTGATTTTTTAGAATTTTTTTGTCTCATTTGCTTCCATATAACGACTAAACACAATTTATTTTTATATGGCAGAAACCCGCAACATCCTCGGCGAAAAAAATTCTAAAAATCAACGGTAATTTTTAGCCACTTGAAACTTGCACATTATTAGACTAAAATTGAATGGGCTATAAAACTGTGTATTCTAAACAATTCTACCGCTTCTGAGAAAAAAGTTTGAAATCTGGGTGAAAATTTGTTGAACTTTTATGCGGTCTTTTAAAAAGTTTTAAACATGAGTTTATGTGAGTTTTGTGAGAGATTGAACTGTATTTTAATTGAAAATTCTTAAAAATAAATAAATAAACATGAGTGGCAAACAATATCACTTTGAAATGGGGGTGCTATTGTATTGGCCAATACTGTATACAGTTTATTTTGCTTTGCTGCCTCTATGCTTAAGTGCACATTTAAGATACCTACCCCAAAATGCGCATCAAAAGCATTATTTTTAACATTTATAAGGAAACTACTCCGATAGATGCATTCAACATACCTGCACATTGGCGATACCTGCCTTAAAAATTGTGCGACTAGTATCAATTATCAATGAAAGTATTACGTTTACCTGCACTGGCCCTACAATTACCTAATTTTACAACCTTTTATTTATTTTGCTCATCTCGCAGAACAACGAAAATGGCTATCAATTTATGTAGTTATATAGATAATTAGATTACATTCGGTAAAAATTTCTACATGGTAAGTGCTCCGCCAATATTTGGTTTCATAGGGATTCGGATACCTTCCTCATTGAAGTAGTAAAGAAAATTCGCTTAAGTGCCTTTTTCGGTTACGTGCACAAGTTTTTCGTGCAAAGAAGGATGTTCAGCTAAGCAAAATATACTGTATATACAAAAAAATATTCCGACGAATTGATGAGCTTCTCCTTTTTTGGAAGTCGGTTAAAAAATACGTAATTAACTATATTAAAAGAAAGATTTTTTTCCAAATTTTCACTATTTTTTTAATATTGTTTTTTTCTGGTATCTTATAATTTATTACGTATTTTTTCAGAAAAACATACATTTTGATTTAAAAAAGGTCATAATCTCGTTTTCTAGAAATATATATATATAATTTATATAGTTATACCTACTCAATGAAAGATATTTCAATTACCTTTCCAACCATATTCCCGTTTTGAATATCGGTTAAATAGTTTTCGAAAAATAAGCTTTTGAAAATATTCAAAATTCCACTTTTACCACCCCCTTGCACCGGCCCTCTTTATATGCAGCAAACCAAAATTCATACCATCAAAATCAAGAATAAAGTGCGAGCCACGCCCAATTTTTCTTTTTTTCTAGCTCAGCGGGACCTATTCTTAGGGACACGATATCGAACCGAAAGTATCGATATGGTACTCATTTAAAGTATCGCTTTAAAAATATCGGGTACCCATTAATATAGGAATAAAAAGACTCGATATTCCAAATATCGATACCAAAATCCAAAAAATTTATCTGAATATAGGTTTCGCATATAGGCCGCTGGGGTGTAGTGGTTAGAAGTACGCAACCCTTGACAATGAAAAACAGCTTCCCATAAAATACAATCGCCGTTCAGAGTCGACATAAGACTGTAGGCACCCTCTTTGTGCCACAACATTAAGGCCCACGCGCCAAATCGGAGGAGAAGTCCGGCCAAACACTAACATATTGTGTAAGCGCCGTACTTTATTATTATTACAATACGTAGAGATTGAGGTTTTGACTTAAACATTAATTACCGTTTAAAAATGTTCGTATTTAAATCAAGTGAAAAGTCTTAACCAAATGGATTTTTCCATTATACATACACTACGTACATATAATGGAAATATTCAATTCAAATACTCCCGTACTAAAATGAAGCATTTTTCACTACACGGATGGCGTTTTGCACGTCTCGGATGCTTTTTCATATGTAATTTAGAAGGTATATGTATACAAAGCACCCTGCAAAAAATTGGACTAATCCGGGATGACTCCGGGAGCAATCGCAAAGGAGCATGCGAACTGTTCGCTTTTGTTCGAGCATGTCCTATGAAGAGACTAATTGTTCACCTTTATACCCGAATGGGTATAAAAAACGACTAGTCACTTTTAAAAAATATAAATAAAAATTTGCGCCAGCTGAGATTCGAACTAGGGTGCTCAGTTTTGTTAGGCGGATACTCTCTCTGTGTGCCAACGCCGCACATGAAATTTCATTGACTAAGTGCGTACATATCATTAAATCGTTAATAGTACCCGTGATAGATGAGTTGGGGACTAATTGATCTCCAATTATACCCATAAGGCATGAGTCGAGACTAATTTACCTCCATTAGTACCCGTATGAGACTAGTTGCGACTAATTAATGCCCAATTGTACCCGATTGAGAGTAATCTCGGAATACTCTCTTTAGAGATTAGTCGCACAATTTTTTGCAGGGCAGTGACAACACATACACACATACATGGTATGACAAAACCCTGCAAAAAATTGTGCGACTAATCTCTAAAGCGAGTATTCCGAGATTACTCTCAATCGGGTACAATTGGGCATTAATTAGTCCCAACTAGTCTCAAACGGGTACTATTGGAAGTCAATTAGTCTCGACTCATCCCTTATGGGTATAATTGAGATAAATTAGTCCCCAACACATCTCTAACGGGTACTATTAACGATTTAATGATATGTACGCACTTAGTCAATGAAATTTCATGTGCGGCGTTGGCACACAGAGAGAGTATTCGCCTAACAAAACTGAGCAGCCCGGTTCGAATCTCAGCTGGTGCAAATTTTTATTTTTTAAAAGTGAATAGTCGCTTTTCATACCCGTTCGGGTATAAAGGTGAACAATTAGTCTCTTCATAGGACATGCTCGAACAAAAGCGATCAGTTCATTCCATATAAAGAGATCAAAAGTGGTATTAGTCGCATGCTCCTTTGCGATTGCTTCCGGAGTCAACCCGGATTAGTCCCATTTTTTGCAGGGAATGCACTAATCACGTGCTGTGATGTTAATTCAAACTCAACATTTGAAAACACCTTTACATGTATGGCTGCAGCTGAGTGTGCAAAGACGCTTGATACAATTAGTTGCGGCCAAGAGGTTCCGGGATCAATTCCCCATCAGACGGAACATAAAATACATTTTTTTTCTTCCCTTAATTACGAAAAAGCATCTGTGCACTTCACAACCACATATTTTATAACGTATATACTCAAATTTAAAACGAGTTGGGTTGGTGCTCTTTCATATGCGTATTTTTTTCAATTTAGCACGTTTTTTTTAATGCTAAATTTTTTTTCCTCAGTGTTGGAATGTGTGTTTATGACATTCGATACGATACTAGGGTTCTGGTACTCGATTCCAAAAAATATCGTTTTAAAACTATCGAGTATAAAATATCGGTATCGAATGCCAAAAGTATCGATATGGTATCGTATCGTATCGAAATTCGTGTCCCTACCTATTCTTTACTTTTACCAAAATCAAAGATATTTATAGTGACATTTTTCTGAATATTTTATTTTTTGTGCCATAGAAAATATAAAAACTACTTAAAACTTCTAAAAGAATAATTGTTCGCGCGCCCATTTATATTTCACAGTTCAATTTGGGTTCAAAAGTATGCTCGGAAAAACTCTAAATTGTTCCTATTCACTGCATTACCCACTTTCCAGTGATGTAGAATTTTTCTCTTTTTAGGTAACAATTTAGACAAGATTGGCACAGCAGGAATGTAAAATTTTCTCACCATAATACAAATTTTTCTCACCATGGAACTTTTCTTCTAATTGACACAGCAGCACACAACCCTGAAATCTAAGACAAAGTCTGAGGAAGGCCATTAAATAGCAGCACACAACCCAGTGCCTTCCTCAAGGGTGAATATAGCTACAACAACAACGATCACTACAACAACAACCCAAAAAGGTTGGCTACTGTCTATACTGTACTATTAAGTCCAAATTGTTGTCCGTTTGAGGAGCCTTTGTTGTACAATCGTATGAAATAGGGATGTTACGAATAATTGAATTCGCATTTGCTTATGCGAATGAATCGCATCATTTTAAACATTCGCACGGACAATCGCTTTCGCATCAAATGATGCGAATATTTTAAAATTCTAAAATTAAAAAATGTGAAATTAAAGCTCAAACAAGCCTCTCTCTATGAAAACCCTCTCGATCGGTGGAAAACTAAACTAACGTACTAGTTGCAAATTGACGGATCTCGCTCGTAAATATGGTAAAAATGGTATTTCGATTTTTGGGTTTTCTTTTGGTTCTCTGGAGTTCTTCCTCATCGGTCTCAAGGGTTGTTTGTGTGAAGTTTAATTTAGTCGCACCGCATGGTAATCTCAGTACAAGTTCTGAACTAAAACTTTAAATCCAATCTATATATATAAAAATGATGGGGAAAAATGTATAGTAATTCATCAATTGAGAACGGTTGGGCGGATTTGGCTAAAATTTTCTCTTAGTTGTTCGTAACTGTCAGGAGAAGGTTTTTACGAAAGATAATTTTGGGAAATCCCTCCGGGAAAGTCGGAAAATTGGAAAAATCGAAAATTGATTTTTTTGTATGGAATTTTGTGTGCAATTCCTTCTGAATGGCTTTCGAATGGAAAAATAGAAAATTCTAAGTGGAAAAAAAAATTCCGAAGAGCGCGAAATATTTGAATTTTTTTTCGACGAAATTTTGCCTTTTTCGCATGATTAAATGATTAAAATTCGTTGGGAAGCTTGGAAATTTTCGGATAATTGTGAAATTCATTGGGAGCATGAATCAATTGGGAACAATTTTCTCCTATGTTTCATAACTGATTCGAATGGTTGCTACTTTTTGGAAAGGTGTTTAGAAGTAGGAGTGCACAAAGTTTTAATTTTTTCGATAGGTGGCGCAAGGGTCGAACTACGCTAAAAAATGCAATTGGTACGTAGGTAGCCTTTTGCCTAGATTAGTATATAGGATACATTTTTTCGTTTAAGTGGGCCAGGGACCGATCTATTCGAAAAAATCTTATTTACAGTCCGATTTGCTTGAAATTTGGCAGGTAGCTTATTGCCTGGGTTAACATATAGGATATTTTTTCTGATAGGTGGACCAGATACCGATCTATTCGAAAAAGTGTTATTTATGATCCGATTTGCTTGAAATTTGGTACGTAGGTAGCTTATTGCCTGGGTTAACATATAGGATATTTTTTCTGATAGATGGACCAGATACCGATATATTCCAAAAATCTTATTAAAGGTCCGATTTGCTTGAAATCCGATACCCGTATTATAGATATGCGTAGAATAGAATTGAGTCATTGTTTTACAGTTCGAAAGGTGTTTGAAGGCGCCGCAAACATGCGGGTATTGGCTAATTAACAACACTTATTACACAGGCCAACAAAAATGGGGAAAAATTTGATGCAGCAAATGTTGACAATATATATTTTTGACAATTTTTTTTTGTGCTGATCACGAATCCGCAAGTTTCCATCAGCTCAAAATTTTAAGAAAAACGAGGTCAATAAGTCAAAAATCGCGTTTTTTGCAATATTTGAGAGGCTCTAGCAAAGAAACAAAGGGTGGTAGAACCTTCCACTTAGGCTTAGACTAAAGCTAAAAATCTCGACTACTATCCCTGCAAATTCCTGCAATTAAGCAAAAGGTGATAGAACCTTCCACTTAGGCTTAAATTAAGGCTTGGCCTTCTGACTTAAATCCCTGAAAATACCCTGACCCTAAGGCGGTGGCGGATACACGGGGGGAAGGGGGTTTGGGGGTTAAAACCCCACCTCAAGTCAAAGAATAATATTTCACTAATATGGGTCTAGAAAAAAGGCTCTTTAGAAGAAAGTATGCGTAATAAAGTTTCAAAACACGAATTTTTAAAATCATATATTCAATTTTTCGCTTTATTTATAAAACATTTTGATAATTTTAAACACATTAAATTTTTCTTTTTACTTATAAATCAATGAAACGAAGAATTTTCAAATTTTTCGTGGTTTTTTGAAAAATTCTTCTAGAACTTCGTCAATTGAAAAATTTATATCTTTGTGAATATTCATAGATGCTAGACCATTGAGCCTTTCTTGACTTGTTATATTTCTCAAGTACGTAAGATCTTAAAAACATTCCCAAAAGGCGTTCTATTAGCTATTGTAATGCTTCGAGAGCATTTCGAATATGTTCGTGTGAAACTCGTTTTTTCCACATTTTTACCTCCAGAAGAAAGTTTTGTTTCGAGCAGTCGATTACTTTTTCATAGAAAGCAAACAATTCTTCAGTTATTTTTCGTTAAAATCATACTTTGGAAACAAAACACTAAAATTATTTAAAACTGATTTATGGTTTAGGAACCGGCTTTTCAAATGAGTAATGGTAAGGAAGGGAATGTAAAGAGCAATGCGATAGTATGCCTCGGCGTCTCCGGTTATCACATTAAAGCAATTCTTTTGGCGACTGCTGTATCGCGGTACTTTGATTTCTGTTGGTGCTTACTTCTTCTACGTGTTCGAAAAGCAAATGAAAGTTTTTTTCTGCATCTTGTCGCATTTCATCAAATTCCTTTAAAGCGTCGTCGGCTAAGCTCATTGCTTCTGCAAGATCTTCATCAGGTACTTGTAATTGCCGGCTATCAAAGCAACAACAATTTATAAAAAAGCAAATGATTGGCTGTTGTCGCTGTGCTTACAGTTTTTCAAACCCTGATAATTTCTATAGATATTCGCACGATACAAATAATTTTTACGGTATTTTCCCCGTGACAAATAAAATGTTTTTGACAATTGGAAGAAATACAACTTCGAAAGTCTTTTTAAAACGATTTTTCATTTTGATACGTTAGAGCCGTTGCCGAGAAACTTATGGATACATATACACAAAAATTGCTCGTTTAAGGTATATAGAATAAGGGGCAAAATTTCCCGCAAAATCGCCCCCCATCAGAAAATTCTGGATCCGCCGCTGCCCTAAGGTCACCTATAGTCATTGAACAACTAACACTGATTTCGACACATTTTTTTTTGTCAGTTGCATAATTTTCCAGTAGTTTTTTATTATTGGACGATAAAAAGTAATTGAGTATAGGTGGCCATTAGGGCAAGGTGCAGGAATAGTATTTTCAGGGATAGTAGCCTGTAGTTCTAGCTTTAATTTAAGCCTAAGTGGAAGGTTCCATCACCTTTTGTTTCCTTGGTTGCACATTCACCACTTTTTTTCTCAAAATGTGGAGCTGATGGACACTTAATACTTATGGATTCGTAATCAGCACAAAAAAGTCTACCAAAAACGGCTTTAACATTTGCCGCATCAAAATCGGCGTTGTCCTGTGGTACCTACACTAATTATGTAAACAGAAGCTCCTTATTTTTATAAGAGGTTATCTCGCGAACGGCTGCTGCTACTGCAGACTTTCGATATATTAAAGGATCAGCCATACATATCGAATTTTTCATACCGTATTTCTCTGGAAGTATTTGTGGTAGTGTCCTGGAAATTGGTATAGAGATTTTTGGGCTACTAGAAAAGGGGGCGTGGCGCTTTCCAAACATATTGAAACCTTTACCTATCTTTAAATATATACACCCAGAATACAGTGTTTTTTCTTTTTCAAAATACAAATTTTTTTTTGTAAATTTTTAATAGAAATATAGTTCATTTTTCATCAAATGGCACCTAATTTTGAGTATGCAGTTTTGTAGTTCACTCAATTTCAGTTTCATAAAGTGCGAGAACTTTTTCGCTGATGATGTTGCGAATTTTCTCCGTATAGCGAATGAGTGATAGTTTTATTTTGTATGGGAAAAAATTCCGAAGAGTGTCGGTATGTAAAATACTTATTCTGGTGGGTGAACTCCTCCTCAACGACCGAAACGATTTAAATGATTTTTTTTTATGTATTTGAGTAGGTCCCTTTACAGATTAAGTTCACAACTTAAAACGCCAGGTGGCTCTGGAGTCGAGTTATTGCCAAAAATCGTCAATTCGGAGGCATCAGGGATCAAAGTCAAATTACCCCCGTTAAATCAACCATCAGATCCATTGCGGTCCTTGCTTTACGGTGACTAAACAGAAAGTGGACCAATGATACTCATCAGTTTGGAAATTGCCACCAACTATACTATACAGATTCAAGGACGATTCACAATCGAGCCGCAAGGACTTCTTCCCGGTATAACTAGGGACACGATATCGAACCGATATGGTACTCATTTAAAGTATCGCTTTAAAAATTTTGGGTACCCATTAATATCGGAATAAAAAGACTCGATATTCCAAATATCGATACCAAAAACCAAAAAATTTATCTGAATATAGGTCTCGTATATATGCTGCTGGGGTGTAGTGGTTAGAAGTGCGAAAACCTTGAAAATGAAAAACAGCTTCCCATAAAAGACAATGGCCGTTCAGAGTCGACATAAAACTGTAGGCACCCCCTTTGTGCCACAACACTAAGGCCCACGCGACAAATCGGAGGAGAAGTTCGAACAAACACTAACATATTGTGTAAGCGCCGGACTTTATTATTATTACAACACGTAGAGATTGAGGTGTTGACTTAAACACCGAGGCCGCGGGTTCAAATCCCACCACATGCAATCCTAACCATAGTACAAATTTCCGCACTTTAAAACCCAATTTATGTCGGAAGAATTGTTACAGGCCAAGATTTGTCTTGCGTGACATTTGTGATGTTCGTATTTAAATCAAGTGAAAAGTCTTAACAAAATGGATTTTTCCATTATACATACACTACGTACATATAATGGAAATATTCAATTCAAATACACCCGTATTAAAATGAAGCATTTTTCACTACACGGATGGCGTTTTGCACGTCTCGGATGCTTTTTCATATGTAAAGGTCTGTATGCAGCTCTCAAGAAAAGCAAAAACTCCATATAAAATGACGTACAAGAAATGGCTAAGAAATTTTTTGGGGGTACAAATTTCCTTAAGGCAGTACGCAGTTCTTGCTGCGCTTCTACTACGGTTTTCTAAAGTTTTTTGTGAAAAAAGAGCACAAGGCAACCCCAAAAATATATCCATTTCTTGAGGAAAGAATGAGGCAACAAGCTATAAAGTATCAAAAATGTCAAAATTCCTTGGACACACACACACGAAATAATGGCAAATTTTTCTTGACCGTTTTCTTGAGAGCTGCATACAGGGCATAATTAAGAAAGTATATGTATACAAAGCATGCACAGCGGTGACAACACATACACACATACCGTCGCCTGGGTAAAAGCCCTGTGGGAAAATCTCTAGTTCTGACCTGGTGCGCTTCTAGTACATTTAGACCCAGTACTGGTTCGCGTTAAATCTCTTTTGCATGCAAGAAACTGGCGAATTTAACATGGCGATGTCCTAGGAAGTGTCAATTGCCCCCCGATGGTTGTTGCGAATATTATTCCGAAATAACAGTCCTTTCCGGATAACAAACAAACCGCTTATCCAAATTAAACAAGTTTGGTATCAAATGAAAGAGCACTTAAGTAGCTTTAAAACGGAAATGTCTAAAGGAGGAAAGCCTCATATTGAAAAATGTTTCAATAAAAAATTTCAATTAATTACCCTAGAACAAAATTTGTGTCAGGTATATGCCTTTCTTTAGTATTAGATTATAAAAAAATATATATAGAGGTCGTTCGTTATTTCAGTTTAAAAGCTATTTGATCCCTCTTTCATATCCCTCTTTCCGAACCAGTTCTAAAATCGACAGACGAAAGAAAAAAGTATCATGAATTTTAAATCTTTTTGGTTCTTCCGTGTGTGCGATTTTAAGTTATTTTGGAAGAAATGTGTTTTCAATTTGAAATTAAATTTGTTTGAATGACTGTAAGAAATGTAAGTTTACATCCCTTTAGCAAGATGTTGAAATGTTATCACAAATGTTAGTTTTGTATTACCAAGCTATGAAAAGGCATCTGCGAAGCACAGAATAGAAGCGTATTTAAACGAAAACGTCGCCGAACACATATCTATGTAAAGTAAATAAGCCCCCCGCTGCATACCTTATTCGATAGTTCCGAACCATTTCTAAATTCGTGACTTTAGATATAGATTTCTAGTGAAAAAAAAAATGAAAAAAATTAGTTTTTTAAAAGTACCACTTTTCGCCGATTTTGGACTGTTGGGGATCTAGCTCCTATCGGACTAGTTCCTTTTTGGCGATAAAGACCTAGTACGGAACTAGAAAATTGATTCACTAGTCCGCAGTTTCCCTGAAAATGTTATTATTTAATTTTTTATGTTTATTGTTAATTAGTTTTGAGTTTATGAGGGATTTTCTTTAGTAAAACTTTGTCGTAAGCGTCAGTTGTCCACAATTTGGCAGCCAATTTGTATGAAATACGACAAAATTTGATCAAAATTTTCTACTAATTTGACGACACTTTTTACTCGAGATCTCGGAAACTAAAGCAGATATCCAAAAATGGAGAACGCCATTTTTAAGTTATTAATATGACTGCATCACTAAAGCTTTGGTTTCCTCGAAAGCGGTAACATAAAAAAGCGGTCGCAACTTAACGTTGCCAAAAACGTTGCCATGTAAATATTGCAAGATGTCAACTAAGATGACGGCAATACACACCGTAATGTAATTTGACGGCACCGTAATATTTCTGGCGGCAACAGTGACGGTGTAGAACTATTTATCAACGTTTTTTGGCAACGTCATATTTGTAACGGTGTATTAGAAAATTTGTTTACAATTCTTTTGACCAAAATAAAAGCATGGAATATACATTTCTATGAATTTTGAATAATAAAGTGGAAAGTGCATGGATGGCCGAAGAGGATGTAGTCCTAATAAACTTTGTGAAAAGCAATGAATGCCTATACAACATAAAAGCGCAAAGTTACGTTACGTCCATTTAGGTTTACATAAAAACGGTACCGCTATTAGCGTTAAGAATGGCGTTCGGTATGATACGGTCGTAATATTACGGCATAGCTTTTCGAGGAAACCAAAGCTTGATTAATTTTTTACTAAATTATCGAAAAACTTTTAGTCAATATCTCGGAAACTAAAGGAGATATCTAAAAACTGATAAAACCAATAGAAAGACGTCATTTTAAAATATCTAACTACATCTAGAACTAAAAATCGTCAAAATTGCGCTTACGACAATCTTTTACCTAGGCGACGATACATGGTATGACATAATGCACTAATCACGCGCTGTGATGTTGATTCAAACTCAACATTTGAAAACACCTTTACATGTATAGCTGTAGCTGAGCGTGCAAAGACGCCAAGAGGGTCCGGGTTCAGTTACCATCAGACGGAACATAAAATTAATTTTTTTCTTCTTAATTACGAAAAAGCATCTGTGCACTTCATTACCACATATTTTGTAACGTATATACTCAAATTTAAAACGGGTTGGGTTGGTGCTTAGCACGTTTTTTTTAAGTCTAAAATTTTTCCCCATCAGTGTTGGAATGTGAGTTTATGACATTCGATACGATACTAGGGTTCTGATATTCGATTCCAAAAAATATCGTTTTAAAACTATCGAGTAGAAGATATCGGTATCGAATGCCAAAAGTATCGATATGGTATCGTATCGTATCGAAATTCGTGTCCCTAGGTATAACGCTTTCGTCAGGTTATTTAAGAGGGCAATTGAGGATATGCCTTCTATCGACCACAAAACCAAAGTGAACGTGCATTGCTGGCGAAAACGTTGGACCAAATGTTTCAATAAAAAAATTAATATTTGGCGGGACGAAGTTCGCCAGGTCTGCTAGTATGTTATAAGATCAAAGAGCATTACATTATATGTCTGGGACACCCTAATGTTACACTAATACTTACAAATGTAAATGCAAGTGTGGGACGATAAACGGTTGACAGAATGATCGCTGAGTACTGTTTGACCAGATCTCTCAAGTCTTAGCCCAAGCGAAACAATCTTTGTTTTTGGCGGCATCACCGGAAGCCACTTACACCTTGCTTGTATGTTTTATGTTTAAAAGCGCGGCCACATCAATGATCTTTTCTATGTTTCCACATCAGTATGGTTTATTAATTAATTTTAAACATCGCCTTTCAATCTGAGCAGTAGTAAGCATTGAGTTTGAATAAAGGCGGTTTACTGGCATGAAAAATTGACTAAATAATTCTCAACGGATGTTTATTATTTGCTACTGAATCGTATTCTCCTCGTATACAAAATAGCCAATACCACCGCATGCTGTGTTGTCACACCTAGTTATCGAAAAAAGCTTCTTTAAATATTTTATTTTAGCCTAAGCTTTCATAATTTTACATATGCAAATATTTTTCACATATAATTCAGCGTGCTTCAAAATGTATGTGTGTAAGTATATTATTTTTATACCCGTGCGCACTTTTGCACAAGGTATTGTAACTGTGTTCACATAACGGTTGTTTGTAACAGCCAAAACGAATCGAGATAGATATGGACAAATGTATACATAAATGATCAGAATGAAAAGAGAAATCGATTAATCGGCGACTGTCTGTCCGCCGTTTGCCTGTCCGTCTATGCACACGATAACTCGAGTACAAATTGAGATATCTTAACCAAACTGGGCATGCGTACTTCTGTACAATAACCACGCCTATCTTCCATATAACCGTAGTTTTCAAAAAGATGAAAACTGCGATATTTTAGTAACTGCTGAAGCTTATTCAATCAAAATTGATATTTACAATGGGTTTTAGACGAAAAATAAGAATATTATAAATTTTTGGAAAATGGGCGTAGCCACGCCCACTTACGATTACATGTGTATATCTTGGTAACCGCTGCATAAATTTCTCCCAAAGTAGGCACAGTTGTTGGCCTTGCTACGAAAATTTTTAAAAGCGGTCTAGCTTTGATAACAAAAGGAAAGTTTCCGAAAACACTATTTGAACTTATACAGGGTTACCTGAACTTGGTTGAGAACTGGGCCTCTTTTCACTAGGAGGTACAAGGTACCTAATTGCCGTCTTCGCCAAATGGGCGGTCTTTCTTCAAGGATCCCTGATTGAGTGAAGTACTTGGGCTTGATCCTTGACTGTAAGCTTTCCTGGAAACCTAACGTAGAGGAAAGAGTCAAGAAGGCTACAGTGGCCTGGTATTTTTGTACAGGGGCCATTGGTAAGCGCTGGGGTCTTTCGCCGAAAACAGTTCACTGGCTTTATGAAACTATAATTAAACCAATTTTATTGTACGGTGTACACGACTGGGAGCAGCTGGAAAGGGTAAAAAGAGTCGCCCTAATTGGAATCAGTAGGGCGATTCGAACCATACCTACTCTGGCGCTCAATGCCGTGTTAAATGTTGTACCTATAAATATAGCTGGCAGGGCTGCCGTTGCCCGTGTCGCAGTAAGACTATACGGGGTGGGCTTTAAGTTCTCCTCGAGCTATGGGCACTACAGTATTCCAAAAGGCTTCGGGTTCCTACCGAACCGGACAGACCACTGCACACCTGTTCTGGAAAGATAGGTGGAGGTGTCTTCTAAGAAGAACTCTCCATCAATACAAGAGGATTCGGATTAGTTGCTCTCTAGAGAAACACCTTTTCGGGAGGTGAATATTTATTCTAATAGCCAATCAGCCATCAAGGCGAAAGCCTTGCAATGCAAGGTGGCAAAATTTTCTGACTACGTGTAGACCGGAGGCGGTCCGGGGAGCTCTTGAGACTAAGTTACATCTATCGCTACTGGTGCGAGTGCTAACTGGTCATTGTGCGATAGGTAAGCATGCCGTAAGGCTGAATATCATCGACGACCCTTACTGCACCAGCTGCATTGAGGATGATGAGGTGGAATCATCTCAACACTTGCTGCTCTGTTGCCCTGCCTTTGCGAGTCTGAGGTTTAACCACCTTGGGTCGCACCTTTTCACACTTACGACGAGCTTTTGGGAATGAACATAAGTCGCTGGAAGAGCTTCGTTGCGAGCACGGAGCGTTTCTCTTACAGGAAGCCATAGGTGTCGTCATTCTCCCTCTCCCTTACTTTCTCCTACGTCCTTTCCCTCTCCCCTCCTAGGGCATCACAATGGACAGCACACTCGTGTTCAAACCTAACCTAACCTAACGGTAATTTGGAGAAATGCGAAATCTTCGATAAATCAGTAGATACTTAAGCTAATTCATTCAAAATTGGTGTTTGCAATAATTATTTAGCAAAAAATACGTTTATGATAAAATTTTGGAAAACGGGCGTGGTCCTGCCCACTTACGACCACACATGTCTATCTCGGTAACCGTTCGATCAAATTGTACTACACTCGGTGTGATTAATGTGCATGTGCATTAATGTGAAAAATGGACAACGAGCGACTAGTGATAGAACGATACGAGTACCGAGTACAGAATATCGATACTTTTTATGAGTACTGAGTAGTATCGAGAACTCGATACTTTTTCACAAGTACTGAGTAAATATCGCGAATGCCGAAAAGTATCGATGAGTTAAGAACCTTTTTAAGTACATTTTTTTTTTTTAATTACTCAATAAATATTGTGGCGAACGTTCGAATATTAACTTCAATATCCAATATGAATGTTATGAAAATGAACATAAAGCTCATTTACTTCAATACTGTCATAACTCAAAAAACCGAAAACCCGAGAAACACGCCTTTAAAGTTTTTAATTCACATATATATGCCAGAAGCTTGAGTGTGCAAATATGTCAGTTTTGAGTTATTGGGTTGACTTGGTTAATCTTTGGATTTTCTATGTTATACCAAAACCCAGAATACCATCCGTACACGGTAAGTAAATATTTTACAATTTCAATTGCATAAATGTAGAGCTAAGTCTTGCAAACAAACTTTCAAACTGGATTTCCCAAAATTTTCATTTTTACACATTCATGTTTATGGCATACGAGCGACGATATGTATACTCCCATACTAATAACACTGGTCGACGGCCAAAATTTACCAGAGACGCCGTTATGAAATTCGTATGTAAAATCACCCCCTGATTCCGAAAATCAAGGTTATTTTTAATTCTATGGTACCGTTTTTGAGATATTTGCAATTTACCGTTTTTGCAAAAAAAAAAAAAAATTGGGTCCACTTTATCATATATATCTCAAGAACGAATTAAGCAATTCCAAAACGGTTTGAAGCTTTTAAAAGGTTCTATAAACTGTGCATACAACACTTTTTGCTAGGCCCTGTAGATTCAAAGATAACGAACAATCATTACCGATTTTTTAAATTTTTTTTGTAAAAATATAAAAAAAATTGTACTTTGCGGGGAAGGATCTCGAAAACCTTTTATTTTTTTGCAGATTTTTTTTTCTCCCTAAGCTCTGTTATATTACAAAAAAAATAAGGTATCATCGAAGAAAATCGATGCAAAACTACGTAAGTTATAAGCGATCAAATAAAAATACCCAGGTACCATAGAATTAAAAATAACCTTGATTTTCGGAATCAGGGGGTGATTTTACATAAGAATTTCATAACGGCGTTTCTGGTAAAGAGAAAAAGTTGAAATTTGTGGTCCAGTGTCATTTATTGGCTCCTGTGTATACACTCATGTTAAAATGAACAACACTTTTATTTTTTATGTACTGTATTTTATTTATATACAAAAATATTGTGTAATAGAAGAACTCTGACGTTTTAAAGTATTTTCTGTCACTTAGACTCATAATTTTGATTTGAATAAAAATTTACTGAAAAGTACTGATTTTTTTAGCATGAAAAAGTCTAACGTACTGATTTCGCGCATAAAAAATCTGGCATTCCTATCTAGAAAATCGAAAAAGTTACCGTTTTTGAAATCGGCACTTGCCACGATTTTGAACTTCACGTATTCTAACTCGGGAACACTCCCCCAAAATAGTCTAAGCGGAAATTCCATCGTTCCAGACCGATTCAGTTAAATCTGGTTCAAGGACATCGTGCTTAGTGTCTTTCTTTGCCGTCAAAGAGGATAACGCGGCTTTCTTTGCCGTCACCTATGTTAAGAGTCTTTCTTCACCAACATTTTTTTACGCGTCTTTTTTCGCTGTCAACTTTTGAACTCGTGTCTTTATTCGTTTGTAATGACGATACGTACATATGTATGAGTAAAGAGACATTCATTTGGATAAGTCTGTACAGTAACAGGAATCGTTATACGTAGTTAATTCGTTTTTATTTTACTAGCTGTGTTTTAGTTTTGCTACATGTTATCTTGGTTATGTCTTAAATAAATTTGACATTGAAAACAAATATTAAAACTCAAAAAAATTTTTGGTAGGTTTTGGTTGGTTATGGTAGGAAATTTTGGTAGGAAAAAAATTTGTCTGCGGCAACGCTGATCCCATGGCACACGACCATGTTACCATTATCCACACCGCCTTTACGGTATTCAGAAAAAGCACATCGTACTAACTGAAATTTTTTCGCCTGCGGGATAGTAGAAGTATGTACACTTTTAAGATGCATGCATATGAATTATGCCTGGCTTTTATTGTATCTCTGTATTTCCATAACTCCCTGTGTGAGAAAACCAAACAATGTAATTCTTAACAGAAGTGCCTAAAAATTAACAGTTTGGCCTTGTTAAACACAGTTAAGCTAATTTCCGGCATTTCTCTCACTAGCGCCTGAAACTATACTTA
>NW_023458777.1:123608-123681 GCF_013731165.1 Rhagoletis pomonella
TACATAACAGAAACTAGTTGAAACCAATCGTATGGTTCACCCCATGATAAAAACGTTACAAGGTAAAATCATT
>NW_023458778.1:0-1195 GCF_013731165.1 Rhagoletis pomonella
TTGTACAGCGACTCCTGTCCAGGGCAAAACCGAAATTCTTATATTTGCGCCATGTTTGAAAAGGTTTTAGAGGATCATCAAACTATAGAATTAATTGATCACAAGTTTCTGGTTGTTGGACACACGCATATGGAATGTGACACGGTTCATTCCCAAATAGAAAAAAAGAAGAAAACATGTGTGAATTCCATACATCACCCACATGACTGGGC
The DNA here is from genome assembly GCF_013731165.1 of Rhagoletis pomonella. Lineage (NCBI taxonomy): Eukaryota > Metazoa > Arthropoda > Insecta > Diptera > Tephritidae > Rhagoletis > Rhagoletis pomonella. The sequence goes on from NW_023458778.1 coordinate 213, forward strand.
TACTTTAATAGTAACTACAAATCACAAATACAATGCAATCGAGATGGTTCAAGATCAATACTTTGACTTCGGTAGCCTATTAAAGAACAAATACACGTGGAGAAATACTAATACATTAGGTGCGTGTAACACTACTTATGTTTATATATGTTTAGTCTAATTTTTATTTTTTGTTTTGTAAAGGTGACAAATTTGAATGGAAGCTAATACGTTGGATGCGATATGAGAAATCTAAGTCTGGAATTTTACAGTACAAGCTATCTTTACAGCCGGACGAGGACTTCAAGGAACTAGACATAACACAGCGGCGACGGAAAATAACAAATTTCGAATTAAAGAAATGTTATTCTGCTCCTTTGCCAATATCTTGTAATAAAAAACGTGATTTACAGTCCGTTCTGCCATTTATAAATGCAGAGTTTCATAATTTTTACAATAACTTGCACGTTGAAGGTGAAGAACAATTGGAAGATGATTGGGATATTGACGAATATGATTAGCTGTAGAGTGAATTATTCTTTATTTCTTCTGAATTATAAAAATTAAAGCAATTTAATATAAATGTGAACTACAATATGAACTATTTCTTATTTGTATTTTTAATTCAATTTATTCCAACTTTTCTTTTTCATACCTAAAAATACATGTAATTGGTCTAATAGAAAGCATAACTTTTTATAATATTCGTTTAAAATAAACTGAACTATATTTAAGAAAGTAACATATGTCACTGAATTTTTTTTATTTCGTTTTAATAAAAGCACTAGTCCCGACAAAAGTTGCGAATTATTTGTTGCTTTTCAGTACAAAAAAAAACTTTATCTAGATAAGGGTTGATTTTTCGATCAAAAATAATTTTGACAAAACAACACATCTCGGTTTTTGGACATTTTCTCGGCAACAGTTATATCTGGAAGAAAGATGCAAATTGGAAAATAAAGGTATTTAAATTCTCCACCATAAAAATAGGTTACATTTGATTA
>NW_023458778.1:1295-8481 GCF_013731165.1 Rhagoletis pomonella
TAAAGGTATTTAAATTCTCCACCATAAAAATAGGTTACATTTGATTAAATATGTTCTGGGAAGATTCTGTGACCATATAAAAGTGTTTTTTGGTCCTCGTGTAAAATTCAGTTTTTCGACATTGGTTGTTTTGTCAAAATTCCACAGATATTATTTCCTTGACCGAAACATGGCTCAAACCTCATATTTTTAATTCCGAAATTCTTCCAAATGAATATCAAATATACAGGAGCGACCGCGAGAGCAGAATCGTCGGTGGTGTTTTTTTGCGGTGCATTCAGCGATACCATCCGACGAAGTTAGTCTTCCTGTCATTGAATATACCGAATTTAAATGTATACGTGTACAGGCTGGAAAGACTTATATTTATTTAGCTCTTTGCTACATCCCTCCTAATTCTGCCGTATCAGTATATATGCAGCTAGTTTCTTTACTTGAGACCGTAAATGCAATGCTTACGGCATCCGATTCTATGATTGTTTTGGGAGATTTAAACCTGCCACACATTTCATGGAACATCATTGACACCGATGTTGTACCAGTTTCATCTAGAGATAGTTACAATGTATTTCTGGAAGAAATGGCTGAACTTTGCCTCAAACAAATAAATATATGTCCAAATAAGTTTGGAAAGGTCTTGGATCTCGTTTACGTTGATGATGTTCCGAAGGCCTCTATTAATCGGTGTGATCCCCTAGTTTTGCCGGAAGATGCATCATCCTGCTCTTGAGTTAAGCTACGAAATCATAAATGAAATACATAATAATAAGTCAAGTTCAAGTACTAGATATGTTTTTGCGAAAGCAAATTTCAGGAAAATTAACAAAGAACTTTCAAAGTTATCTTGGCCAATATATAGAGATGACGTGGAGCGTAGCGTTGACCACTTTAATGATACTGTTTTCAATTTGTTTCGAAAGTATGTGCCAAAACGTAATATTGTTCATGAAGAACCAATACAATTATGGTTCACTAAAGAGCTTAAAAAATTTAAAAATAAAAAGTCGCACTCTTTTAAACTGTATAAAAGAACGGGCTTACACAGTGATTACCTAAGGTACTCAGTTTTGCGGCATAGCTACTTTGCATTAAATAAGAAATGTTATAATTTATATTTATGTAAAATTAAGAAGAATTTAATTAACAATCCTAAATCATTTTATAGTTTCGTAAATTCAAAGCTTAAGGCACATGGTTTTCCGTCCGCTATGTATTATCGTAACACTGTATCTAGCGACAGCCAACTCATTGCCAACATGTTTGCTCGGTTCTTTAGGTCCAATTATTCTGTAGACTTCCCTATATGTGGAGACTATCCGTACGAGCTTTGTCCAATCAACTCTGCTTATATTCCAGTAATATCTTCCGATGAAGTTTTACACTATTTAAAAACCTTAAAAGCGTCATTTAGGCCTGGACCTGATCATATTCCGACCTGTTTTCTTAAAAACTGCGCTGAGAACATCTGCCTGCCTTTAACAACTCTATTCAATTTGTCACTTAAACATGGCGTTTTTCCGTCAGCCTGGAAGGAGCCTTTCAAAATACCACTTCACAAAAACGGCAGCAGGTCCTCTATAGAAAACTATCGAGGCATAGCGAAACTCTCTGCTATCCCTAAATTATTCAAAGCAATTACTGTTAACCAGCTGACATATACTATATCTTCTTCAATTACACAATCTCAACACGGGTTTTCTAAAGGAAAATCTACTATGACTAATTTATTGGAGTTTACAACTCATGTCTCAAACGGTTTTAGAGAAAATGCTCATACCGACGTAATGTACACCGATTTCAGTAAAGCTATTGACAAAGTATGTCACTCGTTACTCATCCGTAAACTCGACCTAATCGGCTTTCAGCCCAGTCTTCTTCAATGGATCTCATCTTACCTCTCTGATAGAACACAAAGAGTTATTGTTAATAATTGTTCTACCAACATCATTAAAGTTTCTTCAGGGGTTCCTCAGGGAAGCCACCTTGGTCCGATTCTGTTCCTGACATTCATTAATGATATTCCTTCTATAATAAAACATTCAAAAATTTTAATGTATGCCGATGATGTGAAACTTTTTAAAACATTGTCCTTGTAGTGCTTTCAAAAACTTATATTTTCGGTAAAGTTTAGTTCCAATTAAATTTTTAATGTTTAACAAAAATACATTTTCAACTATACAGCAAGATGAAAAAATTTGAAGTGAAGAAAAATTTTCATTTTGATTTCCATTTACAAAAATAACTTAAATCAAAAATTTTCAAAATTAACAAAGTTAAAAAATGAAGCAAGTATAATAAAAAGTATGAACCCTACAATACTCCCCCTTCCAGAGAATCATTATGATATAAATTAAAAGTAACTTGTTTCTTTTTAGTCGTTGTTGAAAATGTGTGATTGTTAGTGTTATGTGATTGTGTTCTTTCAACTACCGCTGGCTTTAATCTGTCAATCGAAATAGTTTTAATTTCGTTATTTACATCTACCTTGAAATATTTCTTATCTTTTTCAATAACTCTGTAAGGTCCTTCATACGGATGTTGAAGAGAATGCTTGTTAACGATGCGAATGAAAACAAATTTACACGTTTGTAAATCTTTTGGAACATAAATTCCTGAATCAAATTCTTTATGATGTTTTAAATTTGAATTTACATTTTTAAAACGTTCTCGTAAACTACTTAAAATTTCGGTCGAAGTTACATTTTCTGTAGTTGGCATAACAAGTTCTCCAGGTAGACGCAAATTTTGGCCAAACATCATTTCAGCTGGAGTGGCTGCAATATCTTCTTTGTACACCGATCGTAAACCTAGAAGAATTATCGGTAGCTCATTGTACCAATCTCTAGTTCCATTTCTAGCCAAAATTGAGGATTTTAATTGTCTATGGAAACGTTCCACCATACCATTACCCTGAGGATGATAGGAAGACGTTGTGATATGGTGACTTCCAAGCAATTTAGTTAGTTCCGAAAATAATTTTGATGTAAATTGAGTGCCTTGATCCGTCGTAATTTCTAAAGGTACACCAAAACGCGATACATACTCAGTAATAAATTTATTTGCTACTGTCTGTGCAGAAATATCCTTTAAAGCATATGCTTCCGGCCAACGTGTAAATCGATCAATAAGTGTTAAAATGTAGCGATAACCTTTTGAAACAGGAAGCGGTCCAACAATATCTAAATGTATGTGTTCAAATCTACTCTTTGGAATTGGAATTGTGCTTACAGGAGATTTTGTGTGACGATAAACTTTAGATTTCTGACAACTTATGCATCCTTTTGACCATATGTTTATTTCCTTGTTCATATTAGGCCAATAATACTTATTAACAATTAATCGGCGTGTAGCCTTGGTACCAGGGTGAGAAATTCCATGTAATATATCAAACACTGTTCTACGTAAACTGCTTGGAACAAAAGGCCTAGGATTTTCTCCTGAAGCTTCACACCAAATATTAAAATTCAGAACAGAAATTTTAACTAAATTAAGATTTCGAAATTTTTGCTCAGAAATAATTTTATCGAGTTCATTGTCCTGTTGCTGTTCATTTTGTAAAGTTTTGAAATTAAGTTCCGAATTCTTAAACGCATCTACTTCAAACACACGAGATAACGTGTCAGCTACAATGTTAGCCTGTCCCTTAATATACTGTATGTCACTAGTAAACTGTGCAATAAACTCGAGATGTCTTGTTTGTCTTGGACTACGTTCAGTTTTGGAATTTAGAGCAAAAATCAAGGGCTTGTGGTCAGTAAAAACCGTAAACTGTCTTCCTTCTAATAAATACCGAAAATGTTTAATATTCAAATAAATTGCTAAAAGTTCCCTGTCAAAAGCACTATATTTCATTTCTGCTGGAGAGAGTTTCTTTGAAAAAAAACGCAAGTGGTTCAGACTTATTATTGAAATGCTGCTGTATGACACCACCAATTGCTGTATTGGATGCATCTACCGTTAAAGACAATTTTGCATCTTTACTAAAATGATTTAGCAAAATCTTAGATGCAAACTTCTCTTTAATGCATTCAAAAGCTTTAATGGATTTGTCATCCCAAACCAAAATTTTGTCTCGCTTTTTACTTGTTTTATTAATTAAATCATATATAACTCCAGTAAACTCAGCTAATTTTGAAATATATCTATGGTAATAGTTAACCATACCAATAAACTTTTGCACTTGTTTTATTGACTTCGGTCGTTCAAAATTGCGAATCGCCTCTACTCTGTTTACAGAAGGCTGTATCCCTGCCTCAGATAAACAATGCCCTAAAAAATCTAAACTTGGAACACCAAAAATGCATTTGCTTGGTTTGACGTTCAAACCATACTCAGACAAACGTTCGAAAAGTACCCGTAGATCTTTTAAATGTTGTTCTTCACTCTCACTTGCAACCAGTAGATCATCAATATACGCGAAAACAAAATCTAATTCACCTACTACTTCGTTGATGAATCTCTGAAACGTTTGCGCTGAGTTCCTCAGCCCGAAAGGCATTCGGGTGTACTCAAACATACCGAAAGGAGTAGTAATCGCCGTTTTAAAAATATCTTCTTCTGCCATTGGAATTTGGTGATACGCTCTAATTAAATCTAATTTTGAAAATATATTTTTATTCCTAAGGTTCATATTAAAATCGTGAATATGAGGCAAGGGATAACGATCTGGTACAGTCACAATATTAAGTCTTCTAAAATCACCACAAGGACGCCAGTCATTAACTTCTTTCTTTGGTACTAAATGAAGTGGAGATGCCACGGATGAATTTGATGGTCTACAAATCCCTGTTTTTACTAAAAAATCGAATTCAGTTTTAGCTACTTTAAATTTGATAGGATCTAAGCGCCTTGGCTTAGAAAAAGGAAGATTTCCTTCAGTGACAAGTCTGTGAACCGTTGTATGCTTAACCGGTTTTGAGTAATCTGGCTCAGAAATAAGGGAAGGAAATTCCTTCAATAATTTTGTATACTGATCATCTACTGAAAAAATTTTCGGAAGAGGGACATTGCAAAAGTACGAAATTGTATTAACTGATAGATTTGTTAACGGATCTACTAAACACTTGTTTTTAATATCAATAAGAAGTCCATATTTACACAAAAAATCAGCTCCTATAATCGGCTTCGCAATATCAGCAATCAAAAATGTAAAAAGGAACTCACGCCTTAAACCCAAATTAATATTCAAAAGTTTCTTCCCGTATGTAAAAATAGTTGAGCCGTTAGCTGCCGTTAAAATTATATCTGAAGATTTCCTAGTATTCGAAAATTTAGAAACTGGAAGTACCGAAATTTCTGCTCCGCTATCAATTAAAAAATTTAGTTTGTTTGTTTTATCAAATATAAAAAGGCGACGTGTGGAAATGTCCAAATTCCCGTTGTTTGTCGCCGCAACAACGGACGACTTTAGTTTGTTGGACTATTATTTTTCGAAAATGCACATGGTTGTTCACATTTTTTAGCCTTGTTTCCAAATTTATAATGATATCTACATAACCAATTCGGATTGTCGCGTGATTTTGATCGATGTCTAAAAGGGCTCCTAAAACGATTCCTACTCACTGAACGTGATCTTGAATAATTTTGATTCATTTCACTCCTCATTTCACATATTTCTAAAGAAAGTTTCTCAAAATTTTTACAAATTAAAGCAGTGGTGTTAACCAAATTAGCTATAACTGTATTTTCACTTTTTGAATTTTGAAAATCATTAACTGAAGCTATCTCGCTTTTGCTAATAACCTCCCAAACATTATCAGCCAATTTCGTCAATTCACTAATACTGCTTGAATTAGAACTAGCTAAAATCACGTTTAGGTTCTTCGGTAACTTCCTCATCCAAAGTTTCTTAAGAATTTCTTGGCTAAAATTGGAACCCGAAAGCAATACAAGCGACCGATAAAATTCTGATGGCTTACGATCACCCATTTCAGAATCCGATAAAATTTTATCTAATTTCGCATTCTCACTTAATGAATTCCTTTCAATTAATATTTTCTTAAGCGCGGTAAATTTATTATTTTCTGGCGGATTTTGAATAAAATCTAAAATGGTTACTATAACTTCTTGCGGAAGTGCAGTAATAGTATGCTCATATTTCGTTGTTTCCTGTGTAATATTTTTTGTACTAAACTGCATTTCCGCATGGATAAACCAAGCTTCCGGGCAACTTGTCCAAAATTGTGGTAATTTGACTGATGTAGCACAAATCTCATTACTATCCCGATTGACATACGGATTTCCTAACTGCTCGTTAAACGAACTATTTGGCAAATCAATAAGCGTTTCATTTAAATTATGTGTATTGCGTGTAGGTGTATGTGTATCATGTTGTGGTGAATGAAACATTTTGACTATTTAAACTTTAACAAATAGACCTCAAGAAGGGAAGTTTACAATTATAAAAAAAAAAAAATGTATTTATTTATTTTTAACAAAAATAAGTACTAAATTTATACTAATGTTAGAGAAAATATGAACCATACAGCTCACCAATACTTCTATTACAGCCGTTAAAGTTGTTGACACTCAAGTTGTTGTTGTTGTTGTTTGCTGGCTTGATTGGTTATTTGCTGTTGCTGCTGCTGGTGCTACAGGTGTTGTTAATTTGTGAACTTTTTTGTTTGTTATAAAAATATCGTTGCCACGTCTGATGTTGTTGTTTAATTTCTATTTATTTTTGCTACAATTAGTTTAATTTTCTATATTTAATTCAAAGTTGATTGTCGACTTCGTCGTAGTCGTCGTCGCAGTTAAGAATGTCCCAAGCTTCAATATTTCCATCAATTCGCATCAGGAATAACATCCCAGATCGAGATTCGCTCCACGCCACCGCAGTCAAATCTGTTGCACATCTTCGCCAAAATATCGGCGAATAATTAAAATTTTCCTTCCAAACGGCAAATATTGAACGACCAATAGATACGAAAACTGCTGGGTAAAACGGATTCTTTTTCAGTGCGATAACTGGTCCATCGTGAACCTGAGCGAAATTGATCGTCTTGGAAACAGTCTCACGATATTCTGCATCCGCATATGATCACAACCAATTAAGTAGCAGCACAAAGTAAATATCGTGTATTAATAGCTGATTTTTAAAAATGGACGATACAGATAAACGCTCCTGGCAGGGTCGCCAATTGTAGTGCTTTCAAAAACTTATATTTTCGGTAAAGTTTAGTTCCAA
>NW_023458778.1:8581-13002 GCF_013731165.1 Rhagoletis pomonella
ACAGACGGCAGCGTTGATCCGGATCAACTCAGGAATTAACTGCAGTTAATCCGGATTAAGTCCCAGTCAATCCCGATCAACTCGGGAATTAACTGCAGTTGATCCGGATTAAGTCCCAAATAATCCCGATCAACGCTGCCGTCTGTTTAAGCTTTTAGGCGCAATTGTTTAGTTAGCTAAAGAAATGCTTTAAGCAAGATCTAAAATTAGACTAAAATTAGAACTAAAGATGTATTTATTCGTAAATTTAATTTTAAATACGATCGCGATATTTCATCTTTTAAAATTGATGTAGCTTCCGAAGATTTTGATTCACTACTAAATAGTTCATTTTGGCCGACCGGGGCGTTTGTTCGCGAGTTTGAGTATAAATCTAATAAAAGTAAAAATAACGTAGCTAAAATTTCTAATCTTAATTCGGATTCAAGAAACTAACTCGCAAGTCTAATTTAAGTATTTACTATCAAAACGTTAGAGGTTTGAATACCAAATTAACTGACTTATATTTAAAATGATTTTGACTGCAATTATAATATCTGTGGAGTTTTGACAAAACAACCTAACTCGAGATCGGACAATTTTCCACTTTTTCAACCATATGTATAAGTTTTAAAAGCGCCTCTTTCTGTCTTATCAGCGTGTTTCTGGATAGTGTAGATCGGAAGATATAGAAGCCCCCAAATCAACCTATCTCGCAATTTTTACAATCTGCTTTTGACAAAAGAACCAATATCGAAATATGCTGCAGGGCACAAAGGAAAATATCATAACATAATTTTGACAAAAGAACCTATTTGAATATGGGTTTCCAATAATTTTCTAAAATTATTTTGACAAAACAACCAATTTGCACTCACGTTCTTTTATCAAATGGATAAACGAAAAGAATACAATCCCTTCTAAAGTTAAGTTGTTTTAATAGCCATTTCATCATTAGCATTCACTGTGACAAAACAACCTATATTAACATGAGTGCTTTAGTGTAGTGGGAATTAACGAAATAAGAGGAACCTATATCAAATCAAGTGCTTTTGTCGTGTGCATGTGTAACAAATTAAGACGTTTTTAATGAAAATAAGTTGTTTCCTAATATAGAAAAACATAAACAATGCACAGAGGAAGACAAAAAACAAAGGTTCCATAGTTTTGGAGGAGCATTGACTCTCTCGCAAGTGAATACATTGACTACAAGAATTATAGATATACAAGATTACGACAATTACACTGGACCACAAATTTCAACTTTTTCTCTTTACCAGAAACGCCGTTATGAAATTCTTATGTAAAATCACCCCCTGATTCCGAAAATCAAGGTTATTTTTAATTCTATGGTACCGTTTTTGAGATATTTGCAATTTACCGTTTTTGCAAAAAAAAAAAAAATTGGGTCCACTTTATCATATATATCTCAAGAACGAATTAAGCAATTCCAAAACGGTTTGAAGCTTTTAAAAGGTAATAAATATTTCTATAAACTGTGCATACAACACTTTTTGCTAGGCCCTGTAGATTCAAAGATAACGAACAATCATGACCGATTTTTTCAATTTTTTTTGTAAAAATATAAAAAAAATTGTACTTTGCGGGGAAGGATCTCGAAAACCTTTTATTTTTTTGCAGATTTTTTTTTTCTCCCAAAGGTCTGTTGTATTACAAAAAAAATAAGCTATCATCGAAGAAAATCGATGCAAAACTACGTAAGTTATAAGCGATCAAATAAAAATACCCAGGTTGCGCAACTTCAATGTATGTACCTATACATACATACATATATTAAAGGTATAAAGTGCAAGTGAGATATTATCCGGATAAACGAATAACACCATAACAATGATAACACTTTTTCTTTAAATAAATCAAATAGTACTTTTAATACTCGAATTGTATTATAGTAGGTAGAGTGGTTGCATCGAAAGGAAGAGTGGTTGGGTTCGAAACCTGCTGTAGGCATGTAGTTATAAACATGTATTTCCGTCAGTTATGGGTAAGTATGCAGGTAGATTTTCAAAATTATAAGACACAGAAAATTTCTAAAGCCTACATCTAAAACAGGTAGTATTTTCTTTTCCCGGCTTGTTATAAAAACGAACCTTTCTGTCTAGGTAAGATTTGATTTTTTCAATTTTATTCTTGTTCCGAGTATAAATATGAGTTAATGCGCTTTGAAACCTCATAACATCTTCAAGGCTCGCCGGAGATAGTTCAGTTCATAAGTCTAATTTCAAAACCGTGATTTATTAAAAAAAATAAAATGAGTAAAAGGACGCGAGAATTTGAGTGTAATAAGGATCCAGATATGTTCTGTTTCATGTGTGGCCAATATACTATCATAAGGCGACGACGAGTGTTCTCAGATCATATCAAAACTTTATACTCCAAGTATTTTGGAATTGAGCCTAAAAATGCTGAAAAACCATGGACACCGAACACTTTGTGTACATCGTGTCGAGTAGAATTGATTCAGTGGGAATCAGGACAACAAACAAAATTTGATACACCAATGATATGGAGAGAACCTACTTGCCATTCAATAGAGTGTTATATTTGTCAAACAAAAGTACTTGGCGTTGGAAGATCAAGAGGAGTAACCTATGCTAGCGTACCTACAGTGACATTACCAGTACTACATTCAACGGCAGTTGCGGATCCAGTTCCATTGTCAACAGTAACATCTGAGTGCGGGGGATCAAGTTGTACTGAATTTCGCATGGAAAACGAAAGAAACGTTCTGTCACAAGCACAACTTAATGATTGGATAAGAGATTTGGAACTATCCAAGGAAAAGGCCGAGATCCACACTTCTCGTATGCAACAATTTAAATTTGTGTCATCCGATGTTAAGGTGACATATAGTAGAACTCGTCACGAACCATTTTCCAAACACTATACCAAGAAAGACAGTATATGCTACTGCAACGACATCCCTGGTTTATTCAAAGAGTTTGGTCAAACATATGATTCAAAAGAGTGGCGATTGTTCATAGACGGCAATAAACTGAGTTTGAAGGCTGTATTATTGCATATTGGTAACAAAAAGCCTTCTATCCCGATTGCACATGCAGTAAATACAAAGGAAACCTACGAGGAAATGCAAAAAATACTCAAATTTATCAAATATGAAGAGCATGATTGGAAAATATGTTCTGATCTCAAAGTCGTTGCAATGCTATGCGGTCTACAAAGTGGCTACACCAAGCACTGCTGCTTCCTCTGCAAGTGGGATAGCCGAGCTCGTAAGGACCACTACGTTAGAAAGGATTGGCCAGAAAGAGTCGAGTTTACCGTTGGTGTGGATAACATCAAATACACCCCTCTTATCAAGAAAGAGAAAATCATACTTCCACCCTTACACATCAAGCTCGGTCTCATTAAAAACTTTGTTAAGGCTTTGGACAAAGAAGGCGAAGCATTCGACTATTTGAAAACAGTTTTTCCAGATATTTCTCAAGCCAAGATAAAGGAAGGTATTTTTGTTGGACCACAAATAAGAAAGTTGATCAACAATAATCAATTCAAAGGACTACTCTCATCAGTTGAGGCAGCAGCGTGGGAATCCTTTGAAAAGGTCGTTGCTTCTTTTCTCGGTAGACACAAAAGCCCTTACTACGAGCAGATAGTGAACGACCTAATCAATAATTATGCGAAAATGGGCGTAAATATGTCTTTAAAAATTCACTTTCTCCACTCACATTTGAGCTTTTTTCCGGCAAATCTTGGCGACGAAAGTGATGAACATGGCGAAAGGTTTCATCCGCAAATGAAATTAATTGAGAATCGATATCAAGAATTCTGGGACGTCGCAATGATGGGTGATTACTGCTGGTTTCTCATAAGAGAAACCGATCCTAAACTGAATAAGCGTCAAAGTAGAACACATAATTATTTCGACAACATAGTAAAATCAAATTAAGATAAAGATTGTTAGAATATAGTGTAAACATAAATAAATTTAAAAAAAAAGTTAAAAATATGGGTAATTTCATTCATAAATTGAACTTTTAACTCAATAGAAACAGAGCATAGCTAGATATTTCACTCTTCTTTATACCATACATACGTTTTGAGGTATACGTTGAAATTGCGCAACCTGGGTATTTTTATTTGATCGCTTATAACTTACGTAGTTTTGCATCGATTTTCTTCGATGATACCTTATTTTTTTGTAATATAACAGAGCTTAGGGAGAAAAAAAAAAATCTGCAAAAAAATAAAAGGTTTTTGAGATCCTTCCCCGCAAAGTACAATTTTTTTTATATTTTTACAAAAAAAATTGAAAAAATCGGTAATGATTGTTCGTTATCTTTGAATCTACAGGGCCTAGCAAAAAGTGTTGTATGCACAGTTTATAGAAATATTTATTACCTTTTAAAAGCTTCAAACCGTTTTGGAATTGCTTAATTCGTTCTTGAGATATATATGAT
>NW_023458778.1:13102-23525 GCF_013731165.1 Rhagoletis pomonella
TGTTGGATAACACGATTAAAAAATTAGGACGACCACCAAGATTATTAACGAAATATGTAGATGATTTATTTGCCATAATAAATGAAAATGAGGTACAAAATACACTGGACGCACTGAATTCTTTTCACAGGAATATAAAATTCACAATAGAATTAGAGGACAACGGAAAATTAGCTTATCTAGACTCCATAATAATCAGACAAGGAAACCAATTAAAATTAAGGTGGTATAAGAAACCAACATCATCAGGACGAATCATCAATTTTAATTCTAAATACCCCAAACCGATGATAATGAATACAGCAATGGGCTGTATACGACGAATGTTGGAGATATCGGACGAAACTTACCACAAAGAGATGGAGAAAGAGATTCGATCATTATTAAAAAACAATGATTTCCCGGACAATATCATAAGTACATTATTAAAAAGATCAAAATCGCAATTCAGTAAGCATAGCTCAGAAAATCCTACAATATTTAAATCATTAACTTATGTCCCTCATCTGTCAGAACGCCTGGCTAAATCAGACTGCTACAACAAAGATAAAAAAAATAGCCGACAAACCTACGAATACATTAAAAAACATATTTAATAAAACGAAGTCAAAAATACCCGAATTGGAAAAAAGTAATGTTATTTATAAAATCCCTTGTAAAGGTAAATACAACGAGTCATGTAACAGCCTATATGTAGGAACCACAAAATCAAAATTAAAAACTAGATTAGCACAACACAAATCGGATTTGAAACAATGTCAGCTTACAAATATCAAAAAAACAGCACTCATGGCCCACTGTGCAGCTAGCGGCCACTCACCGACGCTGCGATTCTACAACAAGAACAACACTACAATAAGCGCTTTACCTTAGAAATGTTACATATAATAAACACACCGGCAAACATAAGACTGAACTCTACAAAACGGACACTGAAAACTGCGCTCACTTGTACAGACACTTGCTTACAAACAAATCGACAGTACCAAACTCCACGTCAAACAGTTCGGACGTGTAAATTAACGCATGTATACGTTTTCTTTTTAATTATTGTTTTTGGAATTTGTGTTTACGTATATTTTATGTTTCACATGTTTGTCAATAGTTGCCCTGAGGACGGTTACCGAAGCGTAACCGAAATATATCAGAAATAAACACCAAAAAACTTGTGTTTTCACAAAAGAATTTTTTAAAATTGACCTCGAGCCGGCAAAACACTAAATTATAAGTAGAAAGGTCGCTAAAACCATCAGTATTGAAAAAATTGATATTTTAAGTCGGGAGAGCATGGAGTCGCAAAGGCTGGAAATGGAAGAGAGGCTGGCGATGGAGGAGCTAAGAGTGAAATATCCCAGAACCACTTTTTAGTTTCTATACGTATGTATTTTTTTAAATGAATTTTGTTCAGTTTGTTTTTATGAATTTATTTTTACTTTTTTGTTAACAATTGATATTAAGCATTTACTTTAAGTAGAATAAAATATGTACAGTTACTCACAAAATTAAGTAAAAGGTTATTTTTTTTAATATTCGCAATATTTTACCTGTTAAATATTTTTCGTATTTTATATTAAAATATGGCTTACGTTTAAACAAGCACCATACAAATCCAAATTCCAAACTTTTTACGAAATTTAGGAGAATTTCGCAAAGTTTATTAAAAAATTCAAACTTTTTAATAAGAATTTCTAAAAAAATCAAGTATGCATTCTTATATTTCATTTAATTTAAGTCTAATAATATGGGAATTTAAATGTCTTCAAATTCGCATTAATTTTTGATTTTTTTTTTTGCTAGTGGCGTTTAACATTTTTTCCATATAATACAGGGTGTCCTATACCATCCGTCCACCACCCCTTAAAAATGGAGGGAAATTTTTTTTATTGAAAACAGCGAAAATTTAACCTACTAAATTGCGGATGCCCTATCTTTTGGTGATATGTATGTTTTTACAACAGATTCGGATTCTCTGTGACAAAGATACGCAAATCAACCAACACCAACATACGCAACTTTTGTTTAAAATGGCAGGAGTTCACGTTTGAAAGAGTCACTTCCGAGAAAAACATTTCAGCCAAAGGTTACGTATTTTTATCCTGTATTAAAAACATGCATATCTAACTAGGAAAACTTTTCAATAAGCTCATTCAAAGTATGAAAGAGGAAGATAAGATAAACGAGTGTCATTCCCTGTTGAACTAAGATGTGTTGGTATTTGATAAAGAAAAAATTGGGACGCGAATGATTTTTTTTTGCAAATAAATAAAAAAGGTGAGAAAACACCTTTCCACTGATACCTCATAAGGCTATGTCGGTAGAGTCAAGTTTTTCTTAAACAAATCTTTGAAGAAAGTTAAAAAACAGCATCAAAAATCTCATTATTATGATTAGGTTAGGTTAGGTTGATGTGGCAGTCGGTTCAATTTACCAACTCACTTAGACCTTTTGAAGGTCCATTGTGGTACCACTGCAGAACACGGGAACCTCGGTGACTATTCTTCAGAGAACCAATTTGAGGCTCTTATAAAGCGTAGAATCGGTTTTATTCCTACGCGTGATAGTTCCGTAAGAGAGCTAAAGAAGGGCCTGCCTAAAAAAGCTTGCTCTCCTCTTGGCCAAAGCTGGGCAGCTGCAGAGGAAGTGCTCTACGGTTTCTTCCTCTTCCTCATCTCTGCAACTTCTGCAATATTCGTGGGAGAAAATTCCTAGTCTTGAAGAGTGCCTGCCAAATAGCCAGTGACCGGTTACACAAGCCGTGACCTTCGCAATGTCCTCTCTTGAGAGGCACAGCAACTCTTTCGTCTTTTTCTTTTCTATTTGCGGCCAAAGCAGCCTAGTTGTTCTACATGTGCCCTCCTCTAGCCATGACCTGTTGGCCTCTTGGATCATGCTATTTCGAAGTTCTAATTTGCAGGTTGCCATGGGTATCCCAATAGTGCCCCTGTTTTCACATAGGGGTAGATTCGTACCTTTCCTGGCTAGCTCATCAGCCCTGCAGTTTCCTTCAATATCTCTGTGTCCCGGAACCCATATGAGGCTGACCTTGAACACGGTGCTAATATCGTTTAGAGCTGCGAGGCATTCCTGCGCAACCTTCGACCTCAGCATTACCATGTTCATTGATTTAATGGCCGCCTGGCTGTCCGAGAAAATATTAATCGTAGTCTTCGTTACGGCATGTGTACTAAGGTACACAGCCACCTCTTTTATGGCTAAAACTTCTGCCTGATAGACACTGCAGTGGTCCGGAATTCGGACGGATAGTTCCAGTCCTAGTTCCTTAGAGAAAACTCCGTAGCCAACCCTATTGTCTAGCTTGGATCCATCTGTGTAAAAATTCAATTCCCCCCGTCTCCATGGTCTTGGCGTTTGCCATTCTCCTCTAGACGGGATGCTCGTCTTAAAGAGCCTATTGAAGATTGGTTTGGGAGCGGAGTAGTCGACTTCTTGGTTGTAACTACCCAGAGTGTGAAGTATGGAAGCGTGACCAAACCGCCGATCCTTCCATAGCACCATACTTCTTAGTTTGAGCGCTGAATCGGCGGCCGCGTATTTTCCCACCAGGTTTATTGCGGGTAAATTGGTAATCACCTCCAGCGCCTTATTTGGGGTGGTCCTTAAGGCACCCGAAATGCATAGAAACGCTGTTCTTTGGACCTTACTCAATAGTTTTAGGTAACTTGCCTTTTGAGTTGCTGGCCACCATACAAGTATTCCATATAAGAGTATTGGCCTGACCACCGAGGTGTATAGCCAGTGTGTAATACGAGGTGTTAGCCCCCACTTGATTCCGACCGCTTTTTTGCATGTGTATAATGCAACGTTGGCCTTCCTTACTCTTTCCTCTATATTAGGTTTCCACGTTAGTTTCCTGTCTAATATGAGTCCTAGATACTTAACATTCTCCTTCAAGGATATCTCCACACCCATAAAGATTAGCGGGGAGACCATGGGAGGCCTGTGTTTCCTTGTGAAGAGAATTGCTTCGGTTTTCTCGGGGTTTACTCCGAGTCCCCTACTCTCTGTCCAGTTCCTAAGCGTGGCCATGTTAGAGCGCAGAATCTCCATTAGGGTATTTGGGTATTTGCCTTTGACGGCAATTGCCAGATCGTCAGCATATGCTGTGACATGGCAACCCCCCCTCTCTAGTGCCACCAGCAGAGAGTTCACCGCCAGATTCCAGAGAAGAGGGGAGAGAACCCCTCCCTGGGGAGTGCCTCTACAGACCTTTCTGCTTATTGTGGTGTTGCCGAGCTTAGCGGTTACCGTCCTGCTGACAAGTATAGACTCGATCAGCACCGCCACATTCTGGTCAACTCCAAGCTCTTCTAAGGCACCCGTTATGGCGCTTGCGTTAATATTGTTGAAGGCGCCTTCTATGTCTACAAAGGCAACCAGAGCGTACTCTTTGTCGAATAAACTTTTTTCCACCAACCCAACGAGCGAGTGCAAGGCGGTTTCCGTGGATTTGCCTTTCGTATAGGCATGCTGCGCTGGGGAGAGCCTACTTGTTGGTATCACGCCCCGTACATAATCATCCACTATCCTCTCTAAAATTTTGAGAAGGAAAGACGTAAGACTGATGGGTCTGAAGTCCTTAGGGTTGGTATGAGAGGACCTGCCCGCCTTGGGTATAAATGAGACTTTTGTCTCTCTCCAGCCTAGCGGGATGTAGCCCATGTTAAGACAGCTTCTTATAATAACCACAATGAACGGAGAGATAGTACCCCGTGATTGCTGTAGCTCTACCGGGTGTATTCCATCAAGTCCCGGTGACTTGTAAGGACCAAAAGTCTTAATAGCCCATTCAATTTTTTCGTTTGTAATCAGTCGGTTTCCCAGATCAGATAGCCCCCCTTCATTCTGGGGGTAATTAGGTTCCACCGGCTTATTTCCAGGGAAGTGTGTGTCCAGGAGGAGACCTAAAGATTCCTCGCTCGTCGTAGTCCATGAGTTCCCTTGACCCTTGAGATAGCCAAGGTTGCATGGCGACTTTGCAAGAATTCTTCTTAATCTGGCCGCTTCCGTGGTTTCCTCAATTCCCTTGCAGTAACTTTGCCAGGATTTACGTTTCGCATTTCTAACTGCTTTTTTGTATACTTTCAGATCAGCCTTGTAGGCTTCCCAGTCCTCTGCTGCTCTCGTGGCTTTGGCCTTGTTGAACATTGACCTATTAGATTCACGTAACAAGGATAATTGTTTCGACCACCAAGGTGGTTTGCTTTTTCCCCTGTATCGAACAACCGGGCACCCGGCTGACAAAGAACTATTCATGGCTTTAGTAACCTGATTAACCAACCCCTCCAGCTCCACCTGCGTGGCGGGGTCTCGGGGAGGTATCTTTGGCAGTAAAGTCCTTAATTTATTATTGTAAACCCCCCAGTCGGTATTTCTAACATTTCTGAACTCCCTTACTTGGGGGGTCTTAAGATCTATTTCGAATTCAATATAACGATGGTCAGAATACGATTTTTCCTTCAGTACTCTCCATCTCTTGATTTTATGGGCAAACATGTCTGAAGCCAGGGTTATGTCCAAAACTTCCTCTCTACTCTTTGTTATGAAGGTCGGCTCTGAGCCTAAATTCAAGACACTAAGTTTGTTCCCTAGAATGAAGTCTAGTAACGACTCACCTCTAGCATTCGTGTCCGTACTCCCCCACATCAAGTTGTGGGCATTAGCGTCGCAGGAGGCAACCAGTGGTTTGTTCTTGAAGGCTGCTTCCTCGGCCAAGGTCCGAAACCCGTCTGGTGGCACGTCCTTGTCATGGGCCATGTAGGCAGAGGCTACCCAAAAGCTGGTTTTGTCCAGCTCAATGCTTGCCACTACCAGATCGCCGTCACTAAGCTGTGGGAGCAGGAAGATGTTTAAGTTGTTCCTTGCTAATATGCAAGCTCGAGTCTTACCTGCATTTTGTGCGGCAATAAGCTTAAAGCCCTTCATCCCAAGTCCGCAGATTTTATTGCCGTGTATCCACGGTTCCTGGATGAGGGCAACGTCGAGTCCACCGGCAGCCAGGCGGACCTCAAGGTTCGCAGACGCGAGTTTAGAGTGGTGGAGGTTGATCTGGATCAGCTTCATCAGAATCTGTCCGTTTTACCTCCACCATCGTGACATCCACGTCCGCCTCTTCGATCTCCTCACCCTCGGTGTCATCGGCGAGGAGGTCTTCTTCATAAAATAATGGCCCCAATCCGGATAGCCTCTCCGAGTCAGATGAGCATTGGCTGCTGGGCAACCCTTCTTCACCACCGCTGCGCAGGCCGGACTTGTCGCTCTCCTCACTAAGGTCCAAGCTCGGCTCGTCGCTGCGGTAGATTCGAATGGTTGCGTCATTGAACCCGAATCTCACCGTCCAATCCTTTTGCGCCAGTGGGGCTAGCGATTCGGCGTTGAGGATCAGCAACACCTGTCTTCTATTCTCTACTGGCTCCTCTATCTTCCCTACCCTCCAATTATGACTTGGCAGGTCCTTATTACAGGATCTGAAGATCCGCTCAATTCTTTCAGGCTCGGCGGGTCTGGCCGGAATCCAAACTCGAGCCCTCGGTCTGCTAGGAATGTCTTCCTTGTTGACGGCCTCGAGCTTGGCTCCCGGCCAAACTTCACCTACCTTACTAACGGCCAACCTATAGAGCTGGGCTGACCTATGGTCCTCGCAGGCGATGAGTTTAGCTCTACCCTGATACCATCCGGAATCATGGCAGAGAGGAGGAGGTCCAGGATTTTCGTCTAGGACTTGGAGGTAGATTTCGGCAATCGCTTCCTCCACCAACCTCCACTTCTCTTTGGGGATAGTCCCTTCCTCCTCCCCTCTGTCGATGATTGCCAGTACCTCACCGCCTCCCTTCACTACGTCCCTGAAAGTGGGGTATTTATGGCCACCTGTTCTTGGTCTTTTGGTGACCCCACCCCCTGCCTGTTCAGCAGACCGCTGCCTTTTTGGAGCAGCGCCTGCCGGTCTTCCCAAGCTGGCTACTACTCCCCTCGCCCACTCCAGTGACCTAACCTGCTCCTCCGTGAGCTGCTCTGTCGGCAGGTCCCCGATCTTGTTCACGACCCTCATGGCCGCCTTTTTGTCATAATAGGCCTGCTTCGAGGGGCGGACATGTTTAGCCGACCCCCCCAGGCCTGTGTTTGCAACTTTCCTCGAGCTGCTCGGAATGTCGGCGGCATCCTGCCGGGTTATTTTCGAAGCAGGTGCCGTACCCCGCCCTTGGGTTGAGGTGTGTGTGGATTGGGGTCTGACTTCCCTAGGCGGAGCTGACGCTGCAGCTCCAGCCATGAATCGGTTGGAGACCGGTTTGCCCAAGCCTCCACTCCCCCCTCTGCCTCCTATGGTACTCGTACCAGGACCAGCCCTACCGCTTAAGCCCCCTCTAACTCCTGTCACTGGCGGTCCGATAAATGCCCTGCTCGAGGCTGTAGCATTAATTGGAGCCACCCCTGTCGGTTTTTTTGGAGGGCCGTCCTCCTTGTTGTGTTGTTTTTTTTTGTAATAAATTGCGCTCATAATTTTGGTCCCACGAGTGTCGGACAATGGAGGTCCGCCCGCACAGAGGTCCGTGTGCGCAGGTAAGGCTTGATAGAACCGGAGGTCGCCAGGTATCCGGAGCACTCCGTTCGAGACTGGGCTATTTGTTAATCTGGGTCCCCAGCCAGGCTGAACATCAGCACGGGTCGTCTAACACCTTGTTCCAACCCAGAGCTTTTTTAGAGAGGTTTGCTCCTCCATTACCTCCATAGGCCACGATCAAAAACCATTTCCATATAACTTAGCTATTGAGGAGCTTAAGCACATAGCACTGATTTCTGATCTTAGCTGGACACCATTCTGACATCGTACAGAACCTAAATTGTAGTGGCCATTACCAGTCGGCACCCTCGTGGAGGGTTCAGCCGGAGGATTTTCGCCGACCAAATGATTCCGTATTATGATTCCGTTGATATAATTTTTTAATATTTGTATGCAGATTTTTAAGCTTGAACTGTTTTGTCATCTGGTGGGATTTTTTCCAAAAAATCCTTTAAGAAACTATTTTTATTCATAAAAAACCCCATTTTTAGAGGAATTTTTAAACCGGTCCAGCTCACGTAAATCTTAATATTTTTCCGAAATATTTTGGTAGAGATCTTAAAATAAACTAGGTTTGGTAATGCCAACTTTTTTTGGTGATGCAGTCTAATGTACAGTAGTCGAAAACATCATAGCCGCACCAAATTTTCACAAGTTTTAAAATATTATCTTTGTTGTTATTAATTTTGGGTAGTTTTTTTATAGTTCATTCTTTAACAACAACATCCGTACAAATACAAGTCAAGGCAGAGTCACACGATTTGGTATTTGCCAAAATTTGGTACAAATCGTATCCCAATTGTGTGAATACCCAAACATTTTTCTTTATCCCAATCACGAAAATTAATTTGTTGAAATTTTCCAATAGAACATCGCTGTGTTGTACCAACTTTTTGACTACAAAAAAAAAAATGTTCCCATTTTTTTTAACAAAAGCCCAATATAAAAATGTACTAATCTGTACAAATTTACTAATCGAGTGCCACTGCCCTAAAAATTTATGCAATAAAAAAAAAACACCTACTGAGGGTGTGCCCCGTTTTCTACAATGACATTATTTTTCTGCCATACGAAAATGGACCACTCTAATGTAGGTACTCGTTCTTTGAAGATGTTTATGCTATCGCCTTGTATAGCCGACATACGTCGCTTTCGTTCTTTTTTCCCTTCTCTATACTATATCTTCCTTCTTACACATGTAACATTTTCAGTTTTAAAAATTTCACTCTATTTTTGCAATACCGCCGCCTAAGAAGTTTCACTTCAAAAAATATTAATATAAAATAAGTAACAGACTCCGAGCGACTGCTCTGCATTACATCTAGCTTACTTTGTAAAGCGCCTCAGAAGTATGTCTGATACCAAATGAACATTCTAAATTCCTACTTACATAAGGCGGCCACTTCTTTGTTAAAGTAATGGAGATTCAGCACGGAAGTGGTAAGGACCGCCGGGTGAAGGGCAATAGCTTACCAGCAACTTACACTTCACCCGGCGGTCCTTACCACTTCACTGACGAATCTGCATTACTTTAACAAAGACGTGGCCGCCTTAAGTAAGTAGGAATTTAGAATGTTCATTTGGTATCAGACATACTTCTGCGCCGCTTTACAAAGTAAGTTACGTGTAATGCAGAGCAGTCGCTCGGAGTAGTTTGGCGCTTGAAAATAACTTGGGCTGCACGTTATTTTGCAACTGACAACGTAATGTGTCGTCGGAGGTCTTCATTTTGTGCTTTACTAGTAGATGACATTGGCCATGATGACAATTTTGGTACTAAAAACTGAAAGAAAACATGGCTTACCTCGTAAGGTGTTTACTTATTTTCCCAGTGGGAATAGCTGACATTTGACAATAGCCCGCTAAAAGTAAAAACAAAGTACAAGTAATTTTTGTATTTGTAGGTTCAATACAACCTTATATGAATACGCCTTGGGCTTCAATATATGTATTTCAGCGCTTATTTCTTCACATCTATTGCTGGCAATATGGTAGTTTGACAGCCATATTTTATTTTATGGGGCATTTCACCTCAAGTGACCCAACTTTTGAAAACTATGTCTTCCGATCGGGATGAAATTTGCACCAAGGTTAGTCCTAAAAAATAGTAGTTATGACACAAAATTTCAATGGGATCGGTCAAACACACTCCGCGTTGGAGGGTCTAGAATTTTGACATTTTGGTCAAACGGCCATTTTTTCGGATCCATATAACTAATTACCTATTGTATTTAGAAAATTTTTTCAGGAATGTTTTCGATAGATTTCTCTTCAGTCTTTACAAATTTTATTTTTTTTTAATTAAAATGAATTTTTTTCAATTTTTTTTTTTAAATAAAAAATAATTTTTATGTTTTTTTCAAAAAGGGGTATTTTTTTTTATTTTTTTTTGCTCAAAAGAAAGCTTAGGTATTTTTCTTTAAGAGCTTTGTGGTCGCTTAGTGGGATGCAACTTGTGTATCAATCAAAATTAGCGTTTAGTAACTCGAAACAGCGGTTTTTTTAATTTTTAATATATGACCTATTGTCTTCTTTTTTTCGTATTATTGTGTAAGTGTCTCGGAAACCTGAAAATAAAACTTATATGAGAAGGTATATACAATTACCTTTCCAACGGTATATAACACGCCTAACCAAAGTTTCATACCCTCGATACTGCCATTCCCGTAGTTAAGGATGATTAAGATTTTTCGTAGTCTAACACAGCAGGTACTCGATTTTGTGCATCCAAACTCTTTATTAATAGCTTTGCAGAATTTTGAGTATTAGATTTGCATACCTACTAGCACAATATTTAAAAGGTATGAAGAATATGGGATTTTCCGGTAGTTAAGGATGATTAAGATT
>NW_023458778.1:23625-32531 GCF_013731165.1 Rhagoletis pomonella
ATTTGTAGCGGTCAGCGACAATTAGATCAGTATTATCACTAGTTCCTATTATGCGAATATTATTATTATTGTTATGCCGTTTATGCGACACCTTTACCCATTGTGCATTGCCAGTCACATTATTCGTCACATCAGTAGGCATATGAGAGGAAGCAAACTTTGATGCAAATCAGTTCAGTCATTTACGCGTATTAATTTAATTAAACTTTCCTAATACGTGATAACTCTTAAAATAGTAGCCTATTTTCCAACATAGGTCATAAGCTATCTCTGTGCGAAATTTCGTGCAAATCTGTTCAGTCGTTTCCGCGTATTAATTTAATTAAAACTTTTTTAACAGGTGGCAACTCTTAAGAAAAGTAGCCTATTTTCCAATCTTGCCTATAAGCTATCTGCGTACCAAATTTCATGCAAGTCCATTCAGTCGTTTCCGCGTGATGATTTCCCAAACATTAAAACATACAAACTTTCACATTTAGAATATTAGTAAGATTAAATCAAAAAAAAGGAGACCTTCCCTATAATGTATGTTTGTACATATATGTATATACATAGAACAAATATTTTTAGATATTCCCAGCCAGCAAAATCATCGTACACGAACTCGAAACTGGGTATTTTCTCGAAGATCTATAATCTAGATATGGGCAGTAAACTGATTCTTTGGTACAATTTATTAAAAAAAGGAAAAGACCTTGTCTGAAGAAGATATGAAGGATGTTGAAGTTCTAGATATATTTAAAGAAAAAAAAACGAACTTTTACCAGCGATAAATAAGTGTATTTCCATTTTGAGCGCTTTTCCATGCGCAACAGCGACCGTGGAGCGATCGGTTAGTACACTTCGTCGAATAAAAATCCGTCTCAGAAGCACAACAGGAGAAGAAAGGCTTTCTGGGCTATGCCTCATGAGCGTATATAGAAAGCTCGTTACCGAAAACCGCGAGATGATCGAAAATTTTGCTGAAAATCCGAGACGTTTGTTATTAGCTTAACCATGATTAAATAAAAAATATATAAAAAAAATTAACAAGTAACGTGACTTATCGATCTGAAGTTATACCTGTTAAAAAATTCCCCGCCTATGGGATGCGCCATGCCTCCCTTTAGAAACTAATTTATATATACCCTACTATAAGCACCTACCATAGATATGTCTGCATACCAAATTTCAGGTTCACGTGAGTTATGGTTTCGAAGTTAAAGGTGATAAAAATTCCCACGCCCCTTTTTAAAACTCGTCATTCTAGCCAAATATTTTTTTATTTTCACTTTTATTTTAACATATTTTGATTAAAAGAAAAATACTGATAGAAATAAAATATTTCACACAAACAACAAAAAATATAATCGATAATCGCATTTGCCTGAAAATTTTAAAATGCACTTAGTAGCATTGTGCTACTATGATAGCACGGCCGAGTAATCATGGTCAACTTATTTACAGTAGACTACATCACTCCCCATACAAAAAAAAAAAAATCGGTACTGTTTTTCCACTGGAATTATAAAATCTATTATATTTTAAGACTCCCACCAAAATATCTCGCAAAAATATTAAGATTTACGTTAGCTGGACCGATTTGAAAATACCTAAAAAAATTGAGATTTTTATTAATAAAAAACAGTTTTTTGAATATTTTTTTTTATATTTAAAAAATTACAAAAGATGATTAAACAGTTTAAGCTTAAAAAGTTTGCATAAATATATTTAAAAAAATTTTCTACGGAATCATAATAAAGAGATTTTTGATGCGCTTTTTTAACTTTTTTCAAAGACTGGGTTAAGAAAAACTTGAATAACTCAGCCAAAGCCAATTTAGGCTTATGAGCAGCGAACGGATTTTTAGGACATAAAAACTTATAAAAAAGGCAAAATAAAATAGCAAAATGGGCAGGAAAAGGCACGAAAAAAAGCAAAAGAAGGCACTAAAAAGACAAAAACTGAAAAATATCAAAAAATACATTCATTTTAGAAATATTTATTTTACAAGTAAAAAGAGAAAAACTATGAACTATTTTCATTATAATATAATACTAAGAAAAACTTGTACTTTGAATATTTGACTATTTTCTCTTTTCGAGTTTTTTATTCACAAAACTTTACTCTCTATAGTTGTAGTAGCATTGATCCACAAGATGCATTTGGAATTTTTCTGGCAGAACTTTCATTCTTTAGCAGAAAAAAAGGCAATTTCCACAAAATCCGTTCCCTGTTTATGAGGTATCATTGGTAAGGTATTTTCTCACCCTTTTAATTTCTTTGCGAATAAGCTCATTCAAATTATGAGAGACGAAGGTAAGATAAACGAGTGTCATTCCATGTTGAATTAAGATGTTTTGGTATTGAGTAAAGAAAAATGGGACGTGAAGGAGTTTTTTGCAAAGAATAAAAAGGGTGAGCAAATGCCTTTCCCCTTATACCTCATAAGTCTATATGAGGTGAAGTTTTGGAGCAGTTATTAAAGTTTTTCTTACACAAATCTTTGAAAAAAGTTAAAAACTGTTTTGTCACCTGAGGGGATTTTTTCCAAAAAATCCATTAAGATACTATTTATATTCATAAAAAACTCCATTATTGGAGGTATTTTCAAACCGGTCCAGCTCACGTAAATCTTAACATTTTTCCGAAATATTTTGGTTGAAGTCTTAAAATATAAAAATTGTGTAATCCCGCCGGAAAAACCGGAACTTTTTTTGGTGATGCAGACTAATGTACAGTAGTCGAAAAAATTATAGCCGCACCAAATTTTCACAAGTTTTAAAATATTATTTTTGTTGTTATTTAATTTTGGTTAGTTTTTTATAGTTAATTCTTTAACAACATCCGTATAAATACAAGTTTAAAGGCAGTGTCACACGATTAGGTATTTGCCAAAATTTGGTGCAAATCGTATCCCAATTGTGTGAATACCCAAATATTTTTCTTTATCCCAATAACGAAAATTAATTTGTTGAAATTTTCCCATAGAACATCGCTGTATTGTACCAATCTTTTGACTATTCCCAATTTTTTTATTTTGTACTAATCTGTACAAATGTACCAATCGAGTGCCACTGCCTTAAAATTATAGCCAAACCACTTTTTGCTGGGGATGCGCGATACCGATACGATATTCAATATATCAATGTCGTTCTTGTGAATATCGGTTATTTTATATCGATATCAAAAGTTGCGATACGGTATCGATACGATATTTTGTTTCGATATCTGGAAAATTTTTTTCTCGTGCATGTTATCACCAAAATTTCATTCCCATCAAAAGTGACTTTAAAGTTAAAATTTCATTTAAAATACTCAGAAATCTCTCATGTTCATAAAGTTTTTTGAACATAATTTGAAAATATACGTGCTTAGTGATTTTATTTGGTAAGTACGAGCATTTTCATAGTTCCATTTTCAACCATGAATATGTCGGGGAAATGTGTATATAAATATATGCAGATATATTTTTCTTTCTCGGAAAAAGTGTTAAAACTGTAGTTCCGCGGATTTTACTTAAATGTTTGCATTTGCTTGAACAATATATACGCAAATGCTGTTAGTAAAGCAAAATATTGATTTAAGCCAAATAATGTTACCCTACCTATACTCTGAATTTCAGCCCCCAGAGCCGCGTTCCGTTATCGAAAGTGTTACCGAAATCATGGTTCCAAAAAGTGCAGCGTAGAGATATCTCCAAAGATTAAAAGATAGAGAAGCGAAATGCAAAACTTGCCAGAAAAGTGTTGCGTACTCTGGAGGGACAACTAATTTGTTTGTACACTTGAAAAATTATCATTCCACAGAAAACAAGACGGTACCAGAGTATAAATAACAGTGAATATGTTAGGAGTAAATACAAATAAATATATTTTTATAAACAAAGGTAATTGACATCAGCTCGCCTGAAACAACTACTCAAAAGGAGGATCGCAGCAATTGAGTTTCGAATCGCAATACAGAGTATACCTAAGGAAATTTTTTTCAAAATGATTTGGGAATACGTACATACTACTTGTATGATAAAAGTACCTTACCCATATCGTAATTTAAATCAAATATTTACCAGTTAATTATATTATTTAATTGTACAAGTTCCCTGCTGTAGCGAAAAATGAAGCCAAATCCTTTTCAAGGACTTCGCCTTCCTTTGCTACCAAAATGCTTCTACCATAACTCATACTGCATGACGAGGCCAGCACACAGTGGTTCAAAATTGGATTTGAATGTTCATAATCTACCGGAGCCTTAATTTTCCAACAAATTTTTACTAAAAACCAAAAAAAAATATTTATTTTGGTGAGCATTTTCTTATAACATTTAAACTTTTTTTTGTGTGTTTATTTTGTTTTGGGAGCACCATACAATTGTTTTCAACTAGTTTTTGTTATGCAACATTTATTAACTGAAACAGGAGAATGAATTTTCTTCAAAGTGGGCACTTTTTCTGAATTTTGCACTAAAAATTTAATATAATCAAATAAAAATTCAGAAAGCAGGCTCAAATGGTCTCTTGCAAATATTGCAGGCTTTCATAAAAAAAATAAAAAGTAAACAAATTAAGTGAAAAATGAAGGTTCCAGTTAATTACGAACACTAAATGCCAGTTTTGAACCACTGTGAAGCAGAGGGTTTATTGTTCTATTTCAGTGGAACTGGAAACTCAGCGTGCAACACGATCCTGGGCACAACTTTCCCTGTGCTTTATAGGTTATACAAAGATTACCGATTAAATAGAAACCCTTAAGTGGGGTGGGAAAAAAATGGCAAAGGTTTTCATTATATTTTATAAGGGGCACTTTTATTTTTCATATTCTGCGTTTAAAAATTTACCTCTGAAAAATGCAGAGCCGATTTAAAGGACAGTTTAAGAAATAAAGGCCAAAAGGCGTCCTTTATTTTGAAAAAAATTATAAATGACAGGGGGCTAAAATAAAGGACTGTCCTTTAAAATAAAGGACGGATGGTCACCGTAAGTATACCCCCTAGACTTGCTTGTGAGGATGGGAAAATCAAAGTTGTTGAACTCTGGTTACTATTTTTCAAAATAATTAGAGTGTATCTTATCCACAGTAACTTCGTGATATAAATTTATGCTTATTCGTGTTTTTTTGGTAGTTTTACGTATATGTATTTGGCGTTTGTAAATTAAAAAAAAACCAACGAAACGAAAACGAAATATACGCAAAACTGCCTACTAACAAAGCAACGAGGTCGGTGTGAATCGATATTGCCGATATTCAATATATCGATATTATTTTAGTAGATATATCGGTATTGAATATCGTCAATTTGGAATATCGCGATAACGATATATCAAATTTTCATTGCCGATACGCATCCCTACTTTTTGCCAAGTTTTAACGTATTATTTTCGTTGTTATTTAATTTTGGTTATTTCTTTTTAAATATAGTTCATTCTTTAACAAAACCCGTGTAAATATAAGTTTCTAAATTTGTGCAATATTTAAAAAAATTCAACAAATTTTCGTTAAAATTTCGAGTTTTTTAATTAGATGCAGTTTTGTAGCCCATTGAATTTTAGTAGAATAACGTACAGGCCTCAGATGGCTAAAAACTACGATTGATTTTTTTGAATCAAGCTCGGAATTTGTAGGAAAGTTTCTTGAATTTTTTTTTAATATTGCACAAATTTGGAAACTTGGATTTACACGGATTTTGTTAAAGAATGCCCTTTATTTTTATAAATAAAATAACCAGAACACCTTTTTAATTCAAGCAAGTTTGAAGAAGCTGGGATTTACGGTTGATTTTTGGAAATTTTTTTGTAGAAGGTGTTCCCTATTTTCTTCATATAATCGAACATACTTCGTATGGTAGAAAATAACTGGCTACAGTGCCAAAAAAAATTTCAAAAATCAACGGTAAGTCCTAGCTACTTCAAACTTGCATTTTGTCACTAAAACTGGGCTATAAAACTGCATACTCAAAATCTTTCTAAAAATTCTAATTAAAAAGCTCGAAATTTACCAGACGCCTTACTGGATCCGCCATTTTGAATTTTGCAATTCTAACAGCGGAATTAGCGACCTCGAAAGCCCATAGTACGAAATTTCGAATCATTTCTTTATACCTTAGAATTTTGACCGCACTTTTGAATTTCGGGCGCACTGTGCGGCGGTGACAAAAATGTAAAGTATGCATTAGCTCTGATCCAGTACTCCATGAACTTACAGGTTTTTACATGAACTTGTAGGAAGTTAGAGGAAAAATGATCCTATACTCCAAATTCCTCCAAAATCCTGTAAATGAGAGCGATTTTTGGAGAGTTGTGTAGAGAATGAAATTGGTAAAATCATGAAAAGTGTCAAGCGATCACTGGTTGACGTTTTTACAGGATGTTTGTTTTGTTCCCGTACTTTTTGTTATTACTTACTTTTTACTCTCACTTCAGAGAGTAATTTTGCTGTTTGACATTTACAGTTTTACACGAAAAGTATTGGATCAGAGCTATTGAATTCAATCAACCATCGCGTTGATTTCAAAAGTATACGCAGTGTACAAAATTTACCCTACAAGAATTGTGTGATGGAAACTAACACATTCTCATTTATCTTACTAACACATTTGCAAATTTTGCGTTGGTTAAAAAGAGACCATTAAATAAGGCCATAAGTTGGAGGAAGACGAAAGATCACATGTACACAAATGTTTACATCAGATTTTTCACACTGCCCTTTAGAATTTGATAGAAACTTGTAGGTATCCAGTGACAGAAATCTCTATCAGTCTTGCCACTCAAATGATTTGTCAAATGATAGTCACTGTTCTTGTTGTTCCTTTCCCTTCACACACCTCAGTGGCAGGGCAAAAAAAATAACATTTGGAAACATTTTTGTGAAATCCTTTGCGCGTAATTCTTTTTCTCAACTAAAGTTTTCTAATTTCTAAAGGCTATTCAACTGGTTTATATTATTTTATCATTGCACTCATGTTTTTGAAATTTGGCTCTTATTTGATTGCTAAATAGGAAGGATTAAAAAGAATGACACCTTTTTTGGTACTTTTAAATTTCTATTTGGCGGAGGTCCGCGTTTGTGCGCCACCACTGAAAAACCTAAGACGCTGAGAACAAATATGCGCATTGCATTGAAAGCTGAAAGACAGTAACAATTTACCTTTATTTTCCAATAATTCGCTTATCAGTTATTGGCAAAAATACACTGTATGCAAAAATAGAGAGCAATTCGTTTAAAATACGTTACATTTTATGCAGATGTATGCCTGTGTACATAATTGGAATGCTTCAGTAAAATAAAACCAGAGAAAATACTACTCAGAGGCTTTATTTAAATCAAGCGGGCGATATTTCCTTTTCTATGGGAAATAAAGCCTGCGGCCATTATTGCTCTTTCGCAAAGGAAATAAAGCCCGAGGGCTCTATTGCCTTTTATTGGTGGGCGCTATTTCCCCTTCGAAATGGGAATAACACCCATGGACTTTATTTCTCTTTTTTTGGGATATAAAGCCCATGGGCGTTACTTCCGCGGGCCTTATTGCACTCCACCTTATAAAATGACTTAAGTGTAAATTCTCGCTTTTTTCGCAATGTTTGGTGAGATTTTTTCATTGTTCGAGAAATTCTTATGCAAAACGGTCTGAAAATCAAAAATTAAGAGAATCAAAAATTACATATATTTGCAAAGTCGCGCGCAAAGACCAAATTATACATTCTAAAACTACATAGAATTCACTAAAACATTCGTCTAATTTCAAGACCTGACGGACCGGTACTCACACTTTTTTTTTACTAATAATCTTTAGCATCTACATTTCAAAGTAAATTTTTTGGTAAGAAAATAGGAAAGTACCAAATAAATGATAAATACCTTCACCTGAATATTCCACGATATTTAAAAAATTGATTACAGTTGAAAAAGAAACATTTTCTTTAATGGGTTAATCGCCAAAGACAACTTAATTAATTACTCGGTATCGCGCCGATTCCCGTATTTCTATGCATTGTTCGTGAAGAAGAGGGGGGGAGTAAGTAATGTGAAATGTGGTATTTGTGACTTTTACTTTTCCCTCTCTAAGTCCAACCGGCTGTTTTATCTACTGTCACCATGCTTTTTTTCTATCTGCCTCCATATAGTCGAAACACTGTGCGTCGGCGTGCGAGTTCACAGAGGACTGTGGGGCGCCGGCACTCTACCTCTGAACAGCCAAGCCTTTTATAGCGAACTATTTGAAAGTCAAGAGCTATTCACTAGTAGCTGTGCGTTCACGACCACAGCTCCGTGCTAATTGCCCAAACACAATGAAAACGACGAGCTACGGACCACAGCTGTCAAATTATTTTAACACGTACTCTTATGAAGATAATTATTTTGGCGACGGCCGGACTACTTGACGACTGTGGTTGTAGCCAGCTAAGATCTATTTCTATTTTTCCAGCGACAGATAAGGTTCTTCCTCTTCTTTTATGTCAAACTCATTTAAATTCATGATGTCTCTGCCGCGTTCGTAAAATTCATGTCGCCATCGACAAAGCGTTTAGATCAGTGGTCGGCGCTTCATACCACAATTGTGGAAGAGCAACTCACACGTATTTTTATGCTCTATCGTTTAGTCTAGGGATTGGTGGCAGAGCAGCTCGCGCGCAGCAGCGCGGGCAAGCAGGTGCTTGATGCGGGGTAAAAATTTAAAACCGAAAGGGTAAGCAATAGCCGTGTACGTGTATTAACCCATTTTATGCAATGTATATTGCCAAAGGCTATTATATTCACCTCTTTGTTTATAGAGGAACAATTTCTAACTATATTTGTAGTCTATTTATTAAAAATAATTCAACATCATGAAATGCCGACCAATTTAATTTTTTTTATTAATAAATCAATAAAGTTTAAATTGATTATACATATTATCTTTTTATTTATTGGCCGTTCGTTTTACACAGTATT
>NW_023458778.1:32631-34576 GCF_013731165.1 Rhagoletis pomonella
ACAAAAACGCTTTCTTAAGTATGCTCTTTGGTCGTTAAATTTTGTGGTATTGCGCCTAACAAAACCCAGCATTGAGTACGATTTAGAGGTTACGTGGCTAATATGACTGTTGAAAGAAAACTTGCTATCAAATATAACCCCAAGGTCCTTAATCTCACTAAGACATTGAAGTTCACAATTTGATATACTGTATTTTGAGCGAAGAATATTAGATGACTTAGAATAGGTCACTTGAAAGCATTTAGATGCATTTAAGGACAGATGAGACTTATGACACCACAGATGTAACTTGGAAATGTCATCTTGTAATTTCATTGCATCATCAGGCGTCTTAATAATTGAGAACAATTTTAGGTCATCAGCGTACAGGAGACATTTAGCAAAAGTAAAGCAGTTACTGATGTCATTAATAAAAAGATTAAATAATAATGGACCTAGTATACTCCCCTGTGGTACCCCTGAAGAGGCAATAAAGGGAATAGAGGATACCCCATCTACAGTGACAACACTCCGCCTGCTGGATAAATATGAACTTAACCATAACAGAAAGGAAGAATGAAAACCAAGGCATCCCAGTTTATAAATTAAGACTCGATGAGAGACCCTATCAAAGCCTTTTGAAAAGTCAGTGTAGATACAATCAACCTGCGAGCCAGCCGAAAAGGACTCAACGCAATACTCACTGAAGACAGCAAGGTTAGAAATCGTCGACCTCTCCGCAACGAAACCATGCTGATAGGGAGAAATAAGGGACTTAACCGCAAAGCTCAACTTAGCATTGACTGCATGTTCAAAAATTTTGGAGACGGTGGTCAGTTTGGAAATGGGCCTGTAGTTACGCACATCATTTTTGTTGCCACTTTTTAAGACAGGCGTAATAGACGTAACCTTCCAATCGTCAATAAAGATCCCAGACGAGAGTGATTTGTTGAAAATAAGTTGAAGAGGAAAAACCAGGGCCGGACAATTTTTCAATAAGATGGGGGAAAATCCGTCTGTTTGAGAAGAAGATTTGAGATCGTTAACAGCTCTAATAATATCCTCAGTAGAAAGATGTTGAGCTCCGAAATTTAAGGCAGAGTTCAGACTATTCGATAAATCAAGCGGTAGACTACTATCGTCCACAGAAAAATTCGATTTAAAAAAATCGGCAAATAAGTTAGCTGCCTCATCCGGAGTTTTCGCCGAGTAATCATCAAGGAAAACTCCGGTAGGCACACTAGCGGAACACTTTTTGTCCTTAAGATATTTCCAAAAACTTTTGGGATTCGATTTAATGTTTCCCTCTATTTTGCGCATATACTCGGAATAAAGAGTTTTATTCAAAATATTAAAATCCTTTAAGTATAGCTTATATTTACTGAAGAAGAAGTTATTCTTACTCTTATGAAATTCTTTTAAGAATTTGTTTTTAAGATTCTTGAGTTTATTTAATTCTTTAGTGTACCAAGGTAATTTATAGGCTCTTTTTACCCGCAGGGGGATCCTATCTAAACATTGGGTGTATACGATCGACTTGAAAGCGGAAAAGCTGACAGATGTATCAAGCCCACCAAGTAGCTCCTCCCAATTTATTTCAAGTAAAAAATCATTAAGACTTACAAAGTCACACGAAGAATAATTAGAGATTGGTCTACTCACAGTAGTAACCGGAGGAAAATGATAAAATCTAAACTCGACAACAAGTGGTAGATGATGTCTGTCCTTAGAAGTAACTGGATTCAGGCACTCACTAACTTCACAACAAAAATTGTCACTTATAAATATAAGATCCAGTAGCCTATTTAGAGAATTAAAATAATTATTAATTTGAATTAAGTTAAGACTAAGTACATTATCGATGAAATACAATTCTTGACTTGAGTTGACATTATTTGGCGTGAGACCGTAATTATTACAAATGCTGGTTGACCAATTAATATTAGGTAGGTTAAAATCGCCGAGC
>NW_023458778.1:34676-82556 GCF_013731165.1 Rhagoletis pomonella
AATTTATATCGAGTGTATATTCCTCATCATCAAATGAATCACTATTGTATATATCACCTGAATTCATTAATTTTAAGAGATCGTCATCTACAGTAAAATTATGGCAGCATTTTTCTTCACGTTTTAAACCGTATCTTATATATAAAATAGCGTTTAACGTTTTAACGCACATTGGATTTCTTTGCTTAGTTTTTATTATATTCATTGAACTAAATATTCGCTCTACTTCTGCATTACTTATAGGCAAAACAAGAAAACTAAAAACTAGGTTGCAAAGGTCAGCAAAAGGGTTTTCTCCTAGGGCATTTCGAAATTGATAAACTTCGGCCCAAAATTTTACAGTTGAGTCTAAATTACTCCAGGTATGTAACGTTAACCGTTGCCATTGCATCTCTATGGATGTTATTTCGTCGGCATTATATTTGCGTTTTTGTTGATGTAGTTGAGCAAATACTTTTGGTTTAATTAGGGCCGGTTGTTCAATGTCTGGTTATCACTACCACTACACTATCGACGATTTCGACATCATGCATGTAACATGTGATCGATAAAGCAGTAGTTGTGCTTAACCGGACATTGAACAACCGGCCCTTACTCTTAATGCATTTCCAACCGAAAAAAGTCATTTTTTTTTAGTGTGGCAATATTTGTAGGGAGGGGTTGGCGTAATTCCTTTATTAAAGTGATAATAAAATAGCGACCATTTTCTCGAATTATTTTCTCGGCTTCGTGGTCAGAAGCGTTTGTGCTTACTTTTGTTTTTAAATACTATTCAAAACTGTAATAAAACTGAGGAGATGGAGCAAGGTATGGTTCCAACGGGGAGCATATAGGATCAAATGTGTCCGCGCTAATAACCACTAGGGAGCATAGATGCGAAAGTAAAACATTGAGTTCATTAAAAATCTTCATTGGGTCTGCAATATTGCTTTCGAACAACTTGTTTACTTTTTGCACCTGAAAATTAGGCATATAGTAAAATCGGCTAAAAACGGCTAACTTTTTTTTACAAACCGGCTAACAAATCGGCTGCCGGCTAGATCGAATTTTCTCCGGCTAGTTGCTATCAAAACCGGCTAAATCTAGCCGGAAAACGGCTAAAATGGCAACGCTGACACTAACACATGCTCACTTTTAGCTCACGCTTGTTTGTGGTAGTGCCCACCTCTGCATATAATAAACACACCGGCAAACATAAGACGGAACTCTACAAAACGGACACTGAAAACTGCGCTCACTTGTACAGACACTTGCTTACAAACAAATCGACAGTACCATACTCCACGTCAAACAGTGCGGACGTGTAAATTAACGCATGTATACGTTTTCTTTTTAATTATTGTTTTTGGAATTTGTGTTTACGTATATTTTATGTTTCACATGTTTGTCAATAGTTGCCCTGAGGACGGTTACCGAAGCGTAACCGAAATATATCGGAAATAAACACCAAAAAACTTGTGTTTTCATAAAAGAATTTTTTAAAATTGACCTTGAGCCGGCAAAACACTAAATCATTTTTTTCAATTCTAACTTCTTCCCTCGAAGCTCCAATTCTTTCTCTTTCAGAACTAATTCCTTTTCTTTCGCTTCGGATTCTTTCTTATTTTTCTGGGTTTTTAATTTGATCAGTTTTTCATGCGTTTTCATAGTATGCGAAACAGCAGTCCTTGAATTAATGCCCCTACGGCTGGTTGAGGGGGCAGCTTCAATTTGTATTTCATTTGGGACCTGGTCCAGATATTCTATTTACTGTGGCGTTGAATTTAGATCGCTGTCCGCCACATTCACACTGAAATCATCAAGGCTTTCTACGACCGTACGTTCTTTTAATCTGCTACTAAAAATTTCTTCAAATTCGTAATAGTATTTGAACTTTTTAAGCAGGGTGCCTAAAATTAAAAGTAGCGAACTTGATCTCTATTTACATACATATGTAGCTTCATACACAAATATATTCATTCAAAATAAACTTACTCCTCATCGTCTCGCCGTCCATACTGCCTGCACCCGTCGACCCTTAAAAACCTTTTGCTTTCTGGTATAGATACGGTGACCATCCGTTCTGTTTTTTGCAGGACCGTACTGTTATTTAAAGGTCTGTCCTGCCTAGTTTTTCAAAACAGAAAACAACCCAAAATGTACTGATTTTTTTCAAGTGTCCCGCCTTTGTCCCGCATATTCTTCGATATCTTAAAATTAACTTTTCCTAATCGAAATAAAAGCAGTGTCGATAACTAATTGATAACTACATAAGGGTAAGCTGGTTTTGAAGGTTCAACTGGTCAATGCGTTCTAAATATTTTACGGTTATGGACAATGGATGACGAGAAATTGAAGACCAGCATCAAATATATCGATAACACTGTTCTACCAATCTTGTGGTAATCGCTTAAGAAAAAAAATATTTTCCAAGCCAATTTTCTTTGCAAACAAGCGTTTTCGTAATTTTTCCAAAAACGTGTTTTTGGTACATTTCGGACCTATTCGTCAATATCGCATGAAAAAATTATCCAATCAACATAAGCGACCTACAGTCCTCTTACAAAAATATATTACTTTGCCGATTTAGATGAAAAGTATTAGTGTTACAAGCGACCAAAATCGAAAAATTGAAATTTCAATCATTAACTTTTTACAGTAAATGAAAATCTGATGAGAAATGTACATGTTACGGAACACAATCTGCACAAAAAATATATATTTTTGCAAAGAGCCCATCAATACCTTTCGAACTGTTGGTCGTTTCATGAGATATTTTCGGAATAACTGAAATAGTACTAAAAATACGTTTTTCGAACAAATCTCGAAAACACTTCTTTGAAACCATGGGTATTTTTTTCGTGTTCAACGACCCAGAGTTTGCCTAAAAAATTTGCTTTACAGAGGTTCATATTTCGTGTAAAGTAATATGTAATATGCCTTATTATAATTTTGTAAATATTCATTACTAAAAGATTAATACCAATGAAGCAAATGTGATTTATGTTTAAAGTTTAAAATTGGAATTTGAATAGCGCATCCTTTTAATACTTAGTAGGTACAGTTTTCCTTTTGTTTGTTTAGTATTCATTAACTTTTTATAAAAATATAGCATATTCTACGTCTACATCCCATTTTAAAAATTTTTGAAATTTAAAAAAAAAATAAACATAGGGGCGACACTTTTTTTGTTGACGGTGCTGCGCATTTTCTTCAATATAAAAATTTTGTCAAGCATACTTTTTATGGTAGAAAATCCAAAAAGGGGTGCGCTATTCAAATGACGAGGAATGTATATATGTAGTATATTTTTGTTCTTTTTATACTACGCAATTATATGTAGGTAAATTTTTTGAAAAATTGTCCTGCATTTTCAAAATATATTTATGGTCACCGTAGGTATACATCACGCATGTTTCGCACTTTTGCGTGCGCTAGTTTCCACTCCACATTCACATTTTTCCTCGGCGAAGCGCTTGTAGAAAAATTGGGCATTTGGTTTCTGCAAAAAGTGAAATTAAGTGTTTTTTTAAACAAAATAAGTAACAAACCTCGAAGTCGTCATTTAAGAATTCAACCAGCATTTTTTCTTCTGCCATTTCCCACTTCCTTATTGGGTTGGAGCGTATACGCTTTTTCTTGCACTAAAATGAAATAAATAAAAAGTAATTCAGAAATCAGAATATAATACAATTTTTGATGTGTATACATCTTTGGATCCGCACATCTTTGGATAACGCATATCCCAGCACAAAATTTCGAAGGGCTTAGCATGTGTATTTCAGCATAACATTTTTATTTTCGTTAGAAGCACCCTGTGTTTGCTTGCTATTGCAAGCATACATTTAGGCATATGCATGTATGGTTGCATACATTTAGGCATATGCATAGTAAGAGGAAATGCGCTACAATTGATTATTACTGCCGATTATTTAAACTCCGCACATGCATACGGCTTTGTACCTATGTACGTACATAAATATGTATGGACTCATTTGTTGCAACTGGGCATGAATCACGTAACTTTGAAACGATAGTCGTTCAAACGATACTGACAAAACGATGTTGTCAAAACACTGATTTATGCATTTGTGTTGCTGTTAAGTGTTACTGTTACTGTTACGTAAAGCAAAACTGGAATCGAGTTGACGATATCGCACAAACGATCAAACAATTTTTGATTTTTATGAAGCAAGACAATCTCGAAACGATATCGTTCAGACGATTGTCGTCATACGTGATTCATGCGTTGGTTTTGATATTCGTAGAGGGTTTTAGGCATAGACGTAGTAGTCTATTTTGATAAAAAAGCAAGGCGAAAATTAAAAAAAATACTGAAATCATTTTAACTGGGACCGTTGATAACTGATGAACATACATGAATATATGTATGTATAATATGCATATGTATGGATGATATAATATCTCTGATCCAATACTTTTCGTGTAAAGTCCTGGAAAGGTCAAACATCAAAATCACTCTCTGAAGTGAGAGTAAAAAGTGAGTAACAGCAAAACGTCAATCATACCGATAATTTCACGTATTAAAAGAATTAAACATGAAAATTAATAAAAAAAATTAAATCAGCAAAATGAATAAAATTAAGTGAAATTAATGTTTAATTTCTAACCTAACCTACATTTGTATGTATGTAACTGAATCGGCTAATAATAGCTTTACATATAAAAAGATTATGGAAATTTTCGAGCTTAACTCCCTAATCTGTTATTGGAAAAAGAGATTAGCCATGCAAAATTATAATTAAAAATATCTCAGATTAAACCGATAACTTTTTGGTGTCCAACCTAGTTTTATCGATTAAACTTGCGAAGAAAAGGTGGAATGTTAAATGTTAAAGTAAACAAAAATTGACGGTTTTAAGGAAAATAGGTTTGTAAAGGTATTTTTAATAAAATATTCGGTTAAAATATATTTAATTGGCATATTATGTGTTGCAGAAAAAAGTGACCACGGTGGCACAGAGAAGAAGTTTAACTTTTCCTCGAGTTGTGTGAATAACAAGCACAACTAATTTGACAGCTAACGAGCTTTTATTGAGATTATATTTAAATGTAAACGTACTTTTATGCTTTGCCGTTCGCATATGTTTACACATCAAATTTCATGAGTACCTAGTACTCACGCCTTTTTTTATTCCATTATAATTACCGGTATATCACTCGGATTCATCTTTTTCTTAATTTTGTTTGAAATTTCACAATTTTACTAACAAGATGAAAAAAAGAAACAAACAAAATCAGTCGGTCGAATAGCACACTCAATAAACATCGGCTTCTGAGTTGTATTGATCTTATTCAAATTTTGTATGTGAAACAGCAACAATACTGATACAACTGTTGTAAAACTATAAAACTACACAATCATACAACACCTTGTGAACTGCCCAAATTGCTTTTCTTCCTCATTTTTTATTACTGTTATCTTCAAAAAGTTTTAAAAAGTATCGTTCACCACACTTAGCTGTATGGCACGTTCTTTTCCTTTTGGGAGATTCATCAATTAAGTTATTAACTATTTATATATATAAATAATTATATATTTACATACAAACCTTTTAAGAAGTTCTCATCTTCTTTCCATAGGCTTGGTGGTTATGTAAGAAATGTACTTTCAATGCCTAATAAATTAAGCACCATAATAGAACGAGAATTGGCAATATGGCAAAGCTTAACATTTTCGTTCAGAAGAGTAGCGTCGCCTCGAAGCATCCTGTTGAGAGTTGGAGATTTCGTTAATATTGCATTTGCAATATTTGAATTTTCTGCATATATTACTCTGTCTGAAAAAAGAGCAAGACCGAGCAACTCGTCTGAGAGATCCTAGGGTTTCCAAATTTTTTATGCGCGAAATCAGTACGTTAGAATTTTTCATGCTTAAAAAATCAGCACTTGTCAGTAAATTTTTTTTATTCTAAGCAAAATTGTGAAGTAAGTAACAGATAATACTTCAAAACGCCAGATAACTTGTTTTTAAAAATATTTTGGTATATAAATAAAATACAGTTCATCTTACTTCTTACTAATATTATAAATGTGAAAGTTTGTATGTTTGGATGTTTGGGAAATCATCACGCGGAAACGACTGAACGGATTTGCATGAAATTTGGTAAGCAGATAGCTTATGGGCCAGATTGGTTAATAGGCTATTTTTTAAGAGTTGCCACCTGTTAAAAAGTTTAATTTATTTAATATGCGGGAACGACTGAGAGGATTTGCATGAAAATTTGCACACAGATAGCCTATGACCTACAGTGGGAAATAGGCGAATTTTTTGGAAGAGTTGCCACCTGTTAAAAAAGTTTAATTAAAGTAATACGCGGAAACGACTAAACGGATTTGCATGAAATTTTGCACACAGATAGCTTATGACCTAGGTCAGAAAGTGAAGAGTTGCCACCTGTTAGAAATGTTTAATTTAATTAACACGCGGAAATGAGTGAACTCATTGAATTGAAGTTTTCACACAGATAGCTTATGAGCTAGGTTGAAAAATAGGCTACTTGTTTTAAGAGTTACCACCTGCTAAGAAAGTTTAATTAAATTAATACGCGGAAAAGTCTGAACGGATTTGCATGAAATTTTGCAAGCAGATAGCTTATGACCTACAGTGGAAAATAGGCTAATTTTTTGGAAGAGTTGCCACCTGTTAAAAAAGTTTTAAATAAATTAATACGCGGAAACGACTGAACAAATTTGCATGACATTTCACACAGAGATAGCTTATGACCTATGTTGGAAAATAGGCTACTATTTTAAGAGTTATCACGTATTAGGAAAGTTTAATTAAATTAATACGCGTAAATGACTGAACTAATTTGCATGAAAGAGTGCACACAGATAGCCTATGACCTAGACTGAAAAATAGGCTACTTTTTTAAGAATTGCCTCCTGTTTGAAAATGAAATTTTGTTCAAAGATGGTTTATTTAACTTCCAGGCTG
Source organism: Rhagoletis pomonella (assembly GCF_013731165.1). Lineage (NCBI taxonomy): Eukaryota > Metazoa > Arthropoda > Insecta > Diptera > Tephritidae > Rhagoletis > Rhagoletis pomonella. The sequence goes on from NW_023458778.1 coordinate 41,617, forward strand.
ATAGCAAATGAGTTGCATGTACGCAAGTTCAGATTCTCGTATGAAAGAAGCATTTCTTCTTTTAAAATAGACATATCCGAAGACTGCTTTGATAGAGTAATGAGCCCATCTTTTTGGCCAAGCGGTGCCTTCATTCGCGAATTTGAATTTAGATCTAGACCGCAAGGGCAAAATTTGGCTCAACTTCCGCTTTCCACCTCGGCATCAAAAAACTAATAAGTAACCTCACCATTAGCATTTACTACCAAAATGTGAGAGGTTTGAACACAAAGCTATCAAGGTTACACTTGCAGTCCTATGATTTTGACTTCAAAGTACTGGTGTTTACTGAAACCTGGCTCAAGCCGAATGTGTTCAACTCGGAAATTTTGTGTCCTAAGTATGAAGTGTTTCGAAACGAGCGTTTAAATAAAAAAGGTGGAGGCGTCTTAATCGCTGTCCAGACTGACCTTTCTTCTGAAGAAATTGAGTTCACTGACACCGATGAAGTTGAATTCCTCTGCGTTCGAATAAGATATCATTCTATTAGCGTTTATCTTGTTGCTGCTTATATACCACCTAACTCGAGCCTTTCTGTTTATTTAAAACACTCCTCCTTACTGCTCTCTCTACATGCCATGGTGAAGCCCTCCGATACTGTTATTGTCCTGGGTGACTTCAATCTTGCGGGTGTTTCTTGGGATCTAATAGATGGTATTCTAGTACCAAATTCCTCTCGTGATCTCTTCAATCAATTTTTGAACGATCTGTCAGATCTTAGTCTTTACCAGATCAACTCTGTTAGTAATAACTTAGGTAAATGTCTGGATTTAGTTTTTGTGGACGATGTTTCCAACGTCACAATAGCCCCTAGCTATGCTTTGATTACCCCTGTTGATTCTCACCACCCACCACTAGAATTGTCCTTGATAAATTCACGCAACTCATGTTGCTTTATCAGTAAAAAATCAAGAGCGGAGCGTTACTCATTTAAAACAGCAGATTATAATAAACTTAGGTTAGAGATATCGAAGATAACTTGGCCCCAGTATGATGGGAATGCTGAAGATAGTGCCTTACATTTTAGCAATTCCTTACGCCACATTTTCAGTAAAATCATTCCGCTTGTTAAGGAAGCTAACGTAACGTCTAACGCTCAGTGGTTTACTGGCGAATTGAAACGCTTAAAAAATCAAAAATCCAAAGCATTTAAGCTTTTTAAAAAATCTGGCTTGTCTTCTCACTACTCCGCGTACTCCATTCTTAGGCATAAATACAATGTATTGAACAAAAAGTGTTACAATAATTATATTAACAGGGTTCGACTCAATATAGTTTCTAATCCCAAAACGTTTTACGCATTTGTGAACACAAAGCGTAAGACTAACGGTTATCCCTCAACATTGAAGTTAAATGACTTAGTTTCCAGTGACGAAAATATTATTGCCGATATGTTTGCTGGTTTCTTCGAGTCAAACTGCTCTGCCAGTTCTACATCTTCCCAACTGAATTCGAATCTATCTAGCTACCCATTCGATCTGCCATCATTTGATTGTATCCGAATTCCATCGATATCTGCTGCGGACGTCCTCATTCATTTGAATTGTTTGAAAATTTCATATACAGCTGGCCCAGACGGTATACCCACAAGTGTTCTTAAAAGTTGTGCAGAGTATTTGTATAAGCCTCTGGCAAATATTTTTAATGCTTCCCTAAAACAGGGTGTCTTCCCATCTTCCTGGAAGGATTCGTTTATCTTGCCACTTTATAAAAATGGAAGTAGGACTAACATCGTAAACTATAGAGGAATTGCGAAGCTTTGTGCTATTGCTAAAGTTTTTGAGGCAATCGTTACGGAAGAACTATCTCACTCTATTACTTCTGCTATTGATCTATCGCAACACGGTTTTTGCAAAGGTAAATCAACTGTATCCAATCTTCTTGAATTCACTACTTATGTGTCTAATGGGTTTAAAAACAATCTTCGAACGGACGTGATTTACACTGATTTCAGCAAGGCATTTGACAAGGTATCTCATTCAACCCTTATATATAAACTTGATCGAATTGGCTTCCCTCCTATTCTTCTTAGCTGGCTTTCTTCTTACTTAGTGGATAGGAAACAAAGAGTAATTTTTAAAAATTGTACCTCCCGGCCAATACATGTCACATCCGGCGTACCTCAGGGCAGCCATATTGGTCCCGTCTTGTTTATTTTATTTATAAATGACCTTCCTAAGGTGTTGAATTACTCGAAATGCTTAATGTACGCTGATGATGTTAAGCTCTTTAAGTACATTAGTACTGCAGAAGATAGGGAGCATTTGCAAGCTGACCTAACCTGCATTTTCGAATGGTGTGAAGCAAATTCCATGTCACTAAATTTGAAAAAGTGTAAATTCATGACCTTCTCTAGAAAATCGTTCTATCCAAATTCGTATATGATATCTGACCACAATGTTGAGCAAGTGACCAATTTCATTGACCTAGGTGTAACTATGGATCCGAAACTAGAATTCAAGTCTCACATAAACTCCTGCGTGATTAGGGCTAGAGGATTGTTGGCTTTTCTTAAGCGCTGGGCCAAGGAGTTCAACGATCCTTATGTCACTAAAGTTCTCTTTACCTCTCTAGTTAGACCGATTTTGGAGTATGCATCTATAGTATGGAATCCTAGCTATCAAATTCATAGTGACAGGCTCGAATCAGTGCAGAAACAGTTCCTGTTATTTGCCCTCAAAAATTTATGTTGGGACTCGTCTAAAAATCTCCCACCCTACAAGGATCGCCTGAAGCTTATAGATTTGCCGACGCTTCAGAGTCGTAGAGAGATGCTTGGTGTTCTTTTTTTAATTAAATTAATGAACGGGATGGTCAGTAGTCCCTTTTTACTGAGTGAGATAAATTTTTGTATTCCTACAAGACCCACGAGACATTTTAAACCTATTGTGTTGAGTATTTGTAAATCAAACTTTGAAATGCATGATGCTTTTCGGTGTTTATGCCAAGATTTTAACAAGCATTATGATTGCATCGACATATCTGAATCGCTTTTTGTAATAAAGAAAACATTGCTCAACAAGTTAACTAAATAAACTAATATCTGCAACCGTGAACGAAAAAATTACACAATATCTATGACTGCTTAGTACAATTGTAACGGCTTCGTATATTTCCGCGACCGCGTAGGACAATAGGAGCAGGGATCGGAAACTCGGCCTTTCCGACCTCGCCCAACAGTTCGTCTATAGCGTGGAGCGGAAACTAGGACTTTCCGCCTGCCTCACTTACAAAGTAACGACTACGGGAACATGGATCGGAAGCTCGGCCTTTCCGACCATGATCAACGGCCTGTAAACAGGGCGGAGCGGAAACTAGGTCTTTCCGCCCGCCGCACACAAAAGTAGACTGGAGACAAGGCCTCGCCAGCTACCCAAATTGCTATTGAATATCATTGTTATCTTTACAAGTTAATATTTATAATTATTTCACTCTGTAATGTATCACACATACTTAAATATTCTAAATCTTTTTATCTCAACTGTCTGTAAGAAAACATTTTTCTGTAGACTAAATAAATAAATAAATATTAAATATGACCTGGATTGAAAAATAGGCTACTTCCTTAACCGGTTTTCCGAGCAGAACGAAATTAAGTACACTTACTACGGATTTCGGAAGGATGGTCTTAGACTGAAAGTAAGTCCGACAACTCAAGGCCCCTCCCATACAAATTGGAATTTTATATCTCTGGAAGTATTTGTGGGAGAGAACTGAAACTTGGTATAGTGATATGTATATGAAATCAATGATGGCATTAATCGATTGATGTTTTAATCAGTTAGTTAATTCGATTAATTCAATCTGATTATGGTTAATCATGATTAATTTTAATCTGACTAAACAGTTAATCGTAACCGCGATTAAAAAATAAATTTTTAATCGTTAACTCTTAATTTGATCAAGTAGGTTTGGTAATTAATTAAGTTATGCTGGAATTTCCCTGTGCACACAAAGCAAGTTAATCCGGTGTGGCTAAGTCGGGCTTCCTCATCAGTCTAAGCAATTTGGTGTGCATTTTCATTAAGATGTATACCAACAAACGTTTTACAAACTAGGTTTGTAAAAGTTCCCAGTTTATGTATTACTAATAACAATAATTATAATTTTTTTATATTATGTGCTTTTTATAAGCGTAAAACACAAAATAATTACTATAACTGGTGTTTGGTTTCAAACTCGGACAAACTGGACAAATTAATCAGATTTTATTTTTAATTGGATTGACGATTAATATTTTAAATTAATTAAACGTAATCGCAGCCAGCGATTAACGATTAAAAAAATTTTATCATTAATCGTACAGTTAATTACGACTCATTAATTTTAATCGTCAAACGCGATTAACATTTTAATCGTTAATTTTTAATCGTTAATCAGATTAACAGTTTGCCAACACTGTGTGAAGTCATGTTCATATTGACGGAGAAAAATGGACGCTTTTGGAAAAGAGGCGTAGCACCTCCCATACTGACTGAAAGTTTCATGTTGCATATTTCTTCAAATGTTCGGGGTAAAGCACTCAAGCTTGGTATGGAAATACATATGTATGTATGTATGTGAAACTAATACCATACTCATGGAGAAAAATTAGAGTTATTGGAAAAGGTGGTGTGGCAACTTCCATGCAAATTGATTTTTCTATGCTGCATATCTCTAGAGGTGTTTATTGCAGAGGACTGGAACTTGGCGCCGAGATGTGTATACAAAATTAATTCCATACTCATGGAGAAAAATTTGCATTATTCGAAAAGGGACATGGTTCCTCCCGTACAAATTTACTATTTTATACTGCTTATCTCTAAAGGTGTTCAAGGTAGAGTACTGGAACTTGGTACTGGGGTATGTAAAATCTGTTCTAAATTCATGGAAGAAGATTCGGGTCATAAGAAAAAGGGGCGTGGCACTTCCAGTACAAATTTACTTTTTCTTGCCACATATCCCTGGAAGTGTTTGTGGAAGAATACTGGAACTTGGTATGGAGTTGTGAATGCAAAATGTATGAATTGCTCATGAAAAAAATGTGAGTTATTAAAAAAGGTGGCATGCCGCCTCCCATACATACTAAAAACTTCTTAATACATGTAGGATTCTTCAATTAAAACACTTACTTTTAGTAAAATATATTAAAGGTTTATTTAGTAAATATGTTTACTTAGTTTAGTAGAATTATAATTTAGTTTTAATTAATCAAGGGCTTTGACGAGATTTATTCTCCGGCGCGTGTGTTACAACTCGTTTCTCTTTACAAACTAAACTCGTCTATGTTCGTTTCGTCAGAGTTGCTTTGTACTGTTCTTCAGGGTTGAATCTTTAAGTATGTGTTACCAGACCGATTCGCTCTTTTAGGTACTGATCCCACATTCGGCCGTCCTGATGACTCATTCGCCCCGAATGAATCCTTCCACATTTTCATGTGTTCTGCAACTGTAGTGGTCTCCCCTGGACCTTCATTACCCCCAACTTTCTTAACCTGGTACCGACCATGTTGAAGCACGGCGGTTACCTTATAAGGTCCTAGAAACTTGGGCTTCAACTTTAGCCCTACCCCAAATTGAGTTCTTTTTACTGCTACCAGGTCATCAATTTTGTATTTTGTCTCTGGCTTTCTTCTAGTGTTAAAAGTTTTTCAATTTTCTTGTTGGATCTTTTGCATATTTGTTTGTGCTTGTTTTCGCAAATCATTTCTGTCCTCGTGTATTTCGTCAATTGAAGCATCTTTTAGCAACTCATTTAACACTAGGTCGTCTGCAATACGCATGTCCAATCCCGTAAGTATTTTGGACGGTGCAAATTTGGTACTTCTGGGTGGGGTATTATTAATAATTTGTTGAACGCGACCTACATGTTTATACCACTGGGTTGGATTATCTTTGCACAACTTCGCTAACATAGGAACTAAAATTTTGTGAATACGCTCCACCTGCCCATTACCCCGTGGTACGCCCGTAGCTATTACCAAATGCTGAATAAAATGTGACTTGCAATACTCTTCAAACGCTTCTGATGTAAAAGCCGTCCCCCTATCCGAAATAATCCTTTTCGGATTACCAAAAAACAACGCTAATTTTTCCAAACTATCAATGACTGATGCAGTGTCAGTAGACCTTACTGGGTACAACCACCCAAATTTGGAAAATCCGTCTACAATTACCAGGATATGTCTGTACCTTTTGGCGGTTAATTCCATAGGCCCAACATGGTCTATATGGAAAGTTCCTAGCGGTGCACCTTCTTTATCAATCGGCGTGAGAAAACCTTCCTTTTTTCCTACCTTGCTGTCAGTTATGATGCACTCAACGCAATTCCGAACTACTTTGTCTACTTTTGTACGTAATTCTGGAATATAGAACTCCTTTTCTAAGCATTCTTGAGTTTTTTTCGCTCCAAAATGACCTTTGCTATGCGCGATTTTAATAACCTCATCTTCCATCGCAGATGGAACCACCAAAAGTTCTAACACAGGGTCTTTGAATAATAGATCGTACTTTACGAAAAAGTCTGAATACTGTTCCTTCCCGAGCACCTTACGTATTGCTTTAATCCACTCGTCATTCATCTGGGCTTCTCTCATGCGATGTCTCATAGAATCTTCCAATAACAAACAGGCTACACGACTCAGTGCGTAGACGTGTTTCATTTTCGTTCCAGAGCGGTGTTCGATTGTGAAATCAAAATCTTGGAGGAAAATGGCCCACCTCGAAACCCTCAACGGAACTTTGCCTTTCAGTTACTATTTTGAATTTTATCCCCATCAAATGAATGCGCCATTTTTTGAGTGCTTCGATAATTGCAAGACCTTCGAGTTCATAGGAATGGTATTTTTCTTCCTGTTGACTGGTTCGACGGCTCATATATTGAACTGGGTGATATTGCTTGTCTGAAGGATCTTTCTGCAGCAAAACTGCTCCATATCCATACATGCTCGCGTCGCTATGCATTTCTGTCACCGCTCGTGGGTCGTATAATTTAAGTACTGGGGCACTTACTAAAGCTGCTTTTAGTTGTTCAACGGCTAGGTATTGTTCCTCGCCCATCTTAAATTTGACATTCTTCCTCAATAAATCAGTAAGCGGCCTAGCCTTCGCTGCGCAATCAGACACGAATCTTCTAAAGTAGGAAGTCAACCCCAGGAAGCGTTGTACCGATTTAACGTTACTTGGCATTGGGAAATTAGTAACCGCTCTTACTTTCTCTTCCGATAGCCTAATCGTGCCATTCTGTATCAAATAACCCAAAAATGAAACCTTTCTTTTCAAAAACTGGCACTTGTCCCATCTTAACCGTAGGCCGTATTCAGAAGCTCGCTTTAACACAGTCCTAAGGCTCTCAATGTTTGTTTTCGCGTCTTCCGAAGGAACGATAATATCATCCATGTATACAACAATAGTGCGACTTTGAATGAGCTCTCTAAAAACTGAAGCAATAAACCTGCAAAAGACTGCTGGAGAGTTGGAGATACCGAAAGGTACATACAAAAACTCGAATTGCCCGTTATGAGTAACAAAGGATGTATACTTGCGAGAATCTTCTGCCATGGGCACATGGAAAAATCCATTTGCTAAGTCTAATGTAGAAAAAACCTTTAAGCCCTGCAATCGTTGGAGAACATCATCGATCAGCACCATAGGGAAGTTATCTTTAACTATTTTTTGATTTAGCTTACGGTAGTCGCAGCACATCCTCCTGCTACCATCTCTTTTAGGAACTAAGACTATTGGTGAAGCATACTCAGATGTACTAGACTGAATTATTCCCTCTTCCAGCCATTGCCTTGTCTGTTTTTCGATAAAAACCTGATCAATGTACGATGTTCTCCTAGGGCTAGTATACACGGGTATGTCGTCTGTTACAATGATTTTCGTCACAACGGGACTATCTACTTTCTTTGCTGGTGCATACGCGTTAATCACCGATGACAAAGCAACTGCACCTTCTCCACTTAGATGTTCTAAGTTAGCTCCAACCCGATCTTGCGTAGAATCTTCTTCCGACATACAAATACTTTTAAACTCGGTAAATAAATCGATTGTTTCAGTATTAGTTTCAGCAGACCTTTTGATGAAGGTTGCTTCCCCTTCTCTTACCAACATATCAATGTTCTTCAGTACACTATTACCTATTATGGCAGGGTAACGCAAATCAACTAAGTTTACAACATGGAACGTGACGTCAATACTTATACCATCAATGTCAATATTTACATCGAAACTTCCTAAGGTATCAATGGCACTTTCTTTTAACCCTACCAACCGTCGCCTGACTTTATTTAGCTCAATGTTTTCGTCAAGCATCAACAAAGTGTCGTACCTCATAATGCATAGATCACTTCCGGTATCCACTAAAGCCGAAAATGTATAATCGTCTAACTGAATGTCCTTGAATATCAACCCACCCACATCACGTAAAACATTAACGCTCCGCTCTGTCTTACCGGCATTGCTCTTTGACGAAGTCTGTTTGCACTCGAAAGATCGATGTCCGATCTCGGTGCACTTATAGCAGCGATACTATTTACCTGGACAGTTTTTTGCTAAATGCGATGCGTCTCCGCACTTAAAACATTTTTTTGCTTCACCTGAACTTACATTCGGTTTTGCGTCAACTCGTTTCGTTTCTGAAGGCGGTTGTGGAACTCTGGTAGGGGTTTGTTGCGTCGACCTAATCTTTTCATAAATCTTAATTTGTCTTTTTAATTCACTCACATCTTTAGCTTGATATAGAATTGACTTGTTAATTTTAGAATCAGGTATACCGTTCACGAAATAATCGATTACACTTTCGTCGTACAATTTGATAGGCTTTCCTATCTCAATTATGCAGTACAAATACTCTAGAATTGATTCACTTACTTTTTGCGGCGGTTTCTTAAAATATTATGTATCTCTGCGGAAGACAATTTTGCTCCGAATTCATCTATAAGGGTATTTTTCAATGCTGGCCAATCTCGTATACCACTAACGCCCCTGATATATAACCTAGCTGCACTTTTAAAAGTTGTTTGCCATAGATAAACATTTGCACATTGTTCCACCCTACTGTTGCTGCATTATCTTCAAACTCAGTTACCCACTGATTAATGTCGAGCGAGTCTGTACCCGTTAAAGACGATACACTGTCTTCGATGTCTCTAAGGGTAAACCGTGAAACGTTTCTATTACGTGAGCCCACTGCAGCCACGTCTTCATACTGACTAACACTTGATTCATCGTCGCTTACTTCGTCATCAGCAAGACCGAAATGTTGGATCAAACGCAACTGTAAATCTGGCTTATTACCATCCGTAGCTAATCTTAGTTCCCTAAGCTTCTCTTTCAACACTGCTACTGTTGAACTTTTTATCGTTTGAATGTCCATCTTGAATAACTTGTGTTAAATATTCTGAGCAAAGTTGGCCCTAGGCGCCGGTTACAAAAATTTATCGTATTTATATAACACTAAAATCTTAACACTAACAATATTTTTGCTCTTTACAATGCGATTTTTTGTAGTTCATATCACACTTGCAAAAAAATATCATACAAAATTTTGTATTTGAATCATATTATGAAAATGAGTTTCAACACAAACGTTTGAAAATCTTTCCTACTAGGCCTGCTAAATGTTTACGAATGAAAGGAAATTGTATCGCAAAAAATGTGGTCTTATTTACATTCTATCAAACATCAATAGTTTTCTTTTTCTTACTTTCTGGTTTGATATTTTGCATACACATATTTGTATTCTTCGCGATCGTTCTACGTTAATACATACACTATTGCATACTCACAATACGAATCAACACTACTACTCTCGGTTTAACAACCGCTGCTGTTGAAGATGTTCTCCACTTGTTGTGCTTAACTCTATTTAACTGCTGTTGCATTTTCTTCAAAATATTGTTCGACGTTCTCTACTGTTTCTTCAATTCGTTTTTCTGTTCTGCTGGTATATTTCTATATGTTATCTATTGCTGCTTCACTTTGCGCCCCCTATTTCTAACAAGTTGTTTTCTTCTAGTGTTAATTGATACACGTTATATAGTTGAATTTGTTCGAAGTTTGTTTCCCCTTTTTCGATTTTGAATTGTTCTGCTGCTTCGTGCTACACTTCTACTTCGCACCGACGAGGTTTGCCACTTCGTTTTCTTCGTACTTCGTAATCTGCTACAGCAGCGTCTTTTCGCTTCGACGTGCGTTGTCACTTCTTTTACTTCGCTTGTACTGTCCTGCTGGTTATCACTCTTGTGTGTTGCTCTGTTGCCAATTCGCTTGAGAGTGATCGGCTTCTTCAACTACACAATGCTTCTGTTTCACTTCCTCTAATTTGTTTCAACTTCTAAGTTCTGTTCGTTTCCCCTACCTTTTGCTTGGCTCTTCCATAACTTCTTTTCGTTATCTGCTACAACAACGTCTACTTCACTTCGACGTGCTCTGCCACTTGTTCACTTTTATTCGCTAATACTGTCCGTATTATCACTCTTGTGTGTTGCTCTTTTGCCGATTCACTTGTTGGTTCTCGGCTTGTGCAACTACACACTGCTAATGTTTCACTTACTCTACTTCGATTTCATGCACCATGGATTTCATATATTTCAGTTTGGTAAAGTTCACGACGACTATTAGTTGTGTTTTTTTACAAATTATCCAGTAACTTGCCAGCAACTCTCCAGTAACTTAATTTCTAAGAATTCGCTCTCATAGAAAAAATTTACAAAAAAGTACGTGAACGCTTTTCCAGTAATGATTTGCAGGTTTCATGAACAGCTGATTAATTGGTTGTTTATTCGCAGTATATTCCTAATAAAACAATATATTTTATATTTAAATACGTTTATTTTGTGAATTTCCACAATAAAAAGCCACAAACAGTTTCCTTATTAGTTTAAATTTCATCCAGCAACATGCGATCAGCTGTTTTTCGTACTGGCAAATTCTTACAAGTCAAAATTTATCCAGTAAAATCCAGTAAAAACTTGCAACTTCAGCTGTCATTTTTCGCTCTCTCAATTTCCCCTACTTTGCAAGTTTTTGCGTACAAAAACGCCAAAACATGAAAATTCGTAAAAACTTTTACTGGATTTTACTGGAAATGAGTAAAAAAACGCAACTATTGTCTGGCTGTTTTCTTCTCCAATTTCGAATTTTCGTACGTAACGACTGTTACCGAAGTTCGAATTCGAAATTACGCCTAAATTTCGCAATTGACAAATTTTTAATGAAATTTTGCAATTTATTAGCTCAAAATTGCCACACACACAACTAGCTTTTGCAACACATGTATTTCCGCGATTTATTCGCTCTTATAGCTAGCTGCACATTGATTTTATAGTTTTTTATTTTTTACGCACTTCAGCTCTACTCCAAAGTCTCAACACACGCTCGTATTTATAACCATTTCGGTTGAGTCCCCCATTTGTATGATTCTTCAATTAAAACACTTACTTTTAGTAAAATATATTAAAGGTTTATTTAGTAAATATGTTTACTTAGTTTAGTAGAATTATAATTTAGTTTTAATTAATCAAGTGCTTTGACGAGATTTATTCTCCGGCGCGTGTGTTACAACTCGTTTCTCTTCGCAAAATAAACTCGTCTATGTTCGTTTCGTCAGGGTTGCTTTGTACTGTCCTTCAGGGTTGAATCTTTAAGTATGTGTTACCAGACCGAGTCGCTCTTTTAGGTACTGATCCCACATACATATCTCTGGAAGGATAGAAAATCTCTCGAAGTATTTTAAATTTGTTATGGAGATTTATTTTATAATGGAGATTTTGTTATGGAGATTTGTTTTATAAGAAAATAAAAGTGTTATTTATTTTAAAACGAGCGTGCACATCATTGTACACAGAAGCTAATAATTTATATTATATTTATGACATAATAAAATAGTAGAAATAATGAGATCGTTTCCATCTTCAGTGTTTAAATAGTCAAAGAATTCTATACACATCATTAAAAATTGCTTTTAATATGAAGTTCACTTTAAAAAATTTTAATTAGAAGCCGATTTCTCTCTTTGCGCCAGGAAGCAAACTATATACATACTAAACTCCTGCGCAATTCCATTTGAACGGCCTAACAAGACATCCGATCGCCGCGCAAATACTTTCCCTCCTTTACTCTCATCGTTCGGGTCAAGTGTGAGTAAGCATAAACCAATTTCTAAAAGCGTACGTAAACTACCGATCAATAACAAGACGTGTAGAGCATTTACTTTGCCTTCCGCAACTACTGCGAGTAAAAGGTATTTGACAGTAGAGTAATCTACTGGTAGTACTTGAGTATTTTCGAAGAAAACATACATTTGTGGTATCTGAATAAAACTAAGGACAGGAATGTAGTGGAGCGATGAAGAGAGCGACGTACTTTCAACTAAAATGCTGATATACGTACCTAAGTACATACATATGTATGTATGTGCATTAAAGTGGTCCAAAAATGTATGCAAAAAATAAGGTCGGATTTTTAATGCCGCCACCCCCTAGGATTGTTATATACCGAAAAAAATATACCCATATTTTTTTATCTTGAAATAAAAAATAATTTAGGTAGTGCTCAAACGCTCAAAGTTTTTCATGTCTTTTATATGGAGAAAAAACATCTTTTCGTAGAAATAGTGTAGAATTCTTGAAAATCAATATTTTTCGATCGGACAACTTTACTTATCTTCAGGAGATTCCCAGTAATAATAGTCAATTGTTTCTTTACCAATTTTTTCGTGGTAACTATATTTTATAGGTCCTCCAAAGCCCTTAGAAAATGCAATGGGGGGACCAATAAAAAATCTTTAATCATAAAAAATGGTTAAATAAACAATTGGATATTAATACTGGAAGTCTCCTGAAGAGAACCACAGTCGAATGGTCGAAAAATATTGATTTTCAAGAGTTTTATACCACTTCTACGAAAAATTGTTTTTTCTCCATATAAAATACATGGAAAATTTTGACGGCTTTGAGCACTCCCTAAATATTTCTTGATTTCAAAATAAAAAGATATGGGTATATTTTTTTCGATATAGATCAATCCTCGGGTGTGCCGGCATTAAAACTCCGACTTTATTTTTTTGGACCATAATGCATAGGTTCGTATGTGCATAGACACACATAAATGTGTCCGCATATATTTTTTCTCGTCACGTGCTCTGTCGCTTCACTGCAGCAAAACCAAGTTGTGGGGAAAACCCTGACGATATGCGTACAATTGAAACCATGGGTTTGAAGATAGCGCAAATTGATGTGAAAATTTCAATTTCAAATTAAATATATGTATTTATGTATGCATGTACATATGTACATATGTAAAAATGTAGTTTCGATTTAAAAAAATCGGATAAAGTTTTTCTTTCGCCATTCATACACCTCTAATTTTAGTATTTATTAAACAAAACTCAATGAAATTCAAAAACTATCTCTTGCATTTGGTTTTACTCAATACCGATTTGAGCTGTCGCACAGTCTTATCAAAAAGAAAAGCTATCAATGGGTAGGTTCAGAAGGCGCAGCAGTTGAGCGCAACCGTTGCTAAAAAAAAAATCAGTGATCGTTATGTGTCTTCTTAACGACTTCATACATTAGCTGTCAAATTTAACTCTCAAAGGTACACACCACCATGTTTTCTCAAATGATCAGAAAAATATTACGATCATCTAACACGCAACTATTCAGTTGATCAGAAGTACGCACCAACGCGTTCAGAAGGTGCAGTCGCACCAGTTACTGAGCTGTTGCGCCTTCTGAACATACCCAATGAAAATTCGTTTCTCTTGAAGTCAAGTTATATGGCTGCGTGTGTATGTACATATGTACATATGTATTTCGATTTTTTTTTTTTGTAAAGGCTCTCAAGAAAAACTAAAAACTCATAAAATTACGCACAATAAATGGAAAATAAATTTGCTTCTATAAAATAATTTCTTAAATCAGTATGCAGCTCTTAAGAAAAAAATGCTCGTACATCTCAACTATCGAATGTGAAAATTGGCACTTTTCAAAATTTTGATTTGCCACTAATAATTTTATTTCGTATAGCAGCATTTCAAGTGGTTGTTTTTGACAACTTATTTGTTGGTTAACGACTGCAAATAGTTTTATAGAAAATTAGAAACGAGAAATAATTCTTTCATAAAAATATAAGTACATACATAGATTTAAAAAGCTGCTTGAATACAAAAGTTTTATGAAAATGTCACATTAAACAACTGTCTAAATCTACGTTATTTTTTATAAATAAGGCCGTAAACATTTCCTTACATCGTCAATTTCCATATTCTATTTTTACTCTTTCAATTTCACTGACCGGCGCCGCAAACGATATCAACTAGTAGGCTAACAACCAGAATTGAAATTTAATACGCAAGTACTTACAGTACTACAAGTATATAGAGAGTGGATTTGCTACTTCCTTTTGGCATCAGCAAATATCTCTCGTACGCGATTAGAGAAAGTAGAGTACCTACTTTGGTGGAGTAATAGCAAGTACGTCAAGTATTTACTCTCTCAGCGCCAAGTAGTGTATGTATGCGTAAAAAGAGTAACAATATGTTGGGAGTAGAGTACAATACAAGGAGTACTTATTGAACGAAATGCGACAAATACACTTGCGCTGGACTTTAATACATACCTAAGGTCCTCTCAGTTGTTAAAAAAATTTAAATTACATATTTTTTCAATCTGTGGAATAATACCACTATTTAAGGACGTCATCTATATTTACTCAGGGCTTAAATTAATTCAACTACGCAAAAACTTTGAAAGACTAAGAATTCGCCAAAAAGGGTATCTAACTCTATGTCTCGTATGCAAAACTCTTTTATAATGTCAGTAAATTGTGAAAAAAGAATTGTAAGTTATAGGCAAATTTGTTGTTATGAAACAAAAAAATGTCAGCCTTCTTTTTAAATAATTTAAGCTCCGACATATTATCGCGACTGATGCGTAACGACCCGGCGATATACCCGTAAAACGATTGATCTTTTTGTTGGGCATATAGTTATTTTATCTGAAACATGTCAACTATAATTAAATTTTTTTTCTTACTTACAGTTTAAGGAAGTTCCAACGTTAAGTAAAAACCTTAAGAAAATCCTAAAGTATTTTGTTTGAATTAAAAATTCAGTACAAATTTCTAAAAATCAGGACATTAGCGTACTGATTAAATAAATGAATAAAATCAGTACAAGATAAAATCAGTACAGTGGCAGCCCTAGAGATACCACAAGTGGCGTTTCAATACTTGTTTTGCCTATTTAGATATTTCCGGATTAATAATATCGTATTTTTGTAGGTTTAACCAAAGATTTAAATCTCCATTTGGAGCCTCTGCTTCTAACGGTGCTTCAGTCCATGATTGTGTGTAAAAGAAAACCCCGAACTGGACAAAACGTTGGAGTTGAGTTTTCTCTACATCCGTCAGTTGAAACTGATTACGAAAAAGGAATATTTTAATTCCGTAGATGAGCTTTGCCACCTTGCATGATGCACAGCACCAGGAGCTCTCCAGTGAACTATATCGGGAGGTTTTCCCAGGACGATCATCGTGAGCTCGATTAGCACCATGTAATCATCTCTGGGTGTCGTGTTTCTTGTTGCGTTATGTTTACTTAGCCAAGTTAAAGTGCCATTTTTGAATTTAATTGTATGTAAGTTTCTTTTCAACATTGCATAGTTTTCACGAGTCATATTACTCCATTCCGATTTAAATCGTTTGAAAAGCGGTATGTCCGAAGCATACGATAAATACTTTAGACAATACCAGCTCGAGTATATGATGGCGACAAGCTAGGCAATTGAGTTCATGACTCATTCTTTATTCAAGGAGCGTACATGCTCCTTTAATAGAACCGGTATTTGCAGATGTCGTGTCAAAGCTCATAGCCTGAACACCATCCAATAAATTCCACTCTTTCAGTAAATTGAATACTGACTCCGCCTCATTTTTACAACATAATGACACTAGCTTCGACACTCCAAGTAGTTTTTCGGTGCCTGCGAACGACATTAAAACTGCAAGCCGCTGAACTTTCTAAGGTTCCAACAAATCATTCAACAGTTTTCCATCCCAAAGTACGACTAAAGGTGTTTGAGGCTGGAACTAATTTTTTATCTTGTTAGCACAGAAAATTCTGGCAGATTGTCGCGATCGCCGAAAATTTTTTCTTGAAATAAAAAGCTCATTTACGTTATGCCCAAATTTCAGGAGCAAGAGTGTAATGAGCACTAGCCATGTTATTTGAGTATACAAGTTTGCCGTATCGTATAAAATTACATGTTTTTGTTTTATCATTTTGAAAACTTTGCATGTATGGGGTTGGCTTAAATTCATCATCAGAAGTACTAATGTCGGAACTATCTTCCGTTTCATGTATAGCGTTTGCTGTAAGTGATGTTGCAGCTTCAGTATGTTTTTGGCGACGTTTTTCCAGCATTTTATTCCTTTGCAATCTACGTTCTGTTGCTTGAGATAGTACTTTATCTGTGTTGCCGATGAATATTTCCCGTTCATTACGTTGGTCAAGTAAGAACCTACGATCTTCTTCAGTTCTAATTAGTTTTATTGCGTCAAAGTGGGAAATATCGAAGAGCTGATCGAGATCGCCAGTGAAGACTATTTCCTTATTATGTTGTGCGGCGGATTTTTCCTAGTCTGGGTTTTCTTTAAAAGCAACCAACTAGAATGCATGGTCCTCAGTTTGTCAATGCAATGTTTTTTTAGTTTAGTAGGAATGCCAGCTTTTTCCCAAACAACCAATACTTCACGAATTGTCTCTGAGCTTATTGCTTTAACGTCTTTACATTGATTAAGGTAATAATGAAACCTCTGTAAAACCTCCCGCTTAGTTGGGAGTTTAATTAGTTCGGAAAGAGTATTAGGATTCTTTACTGCAATAAGATATATCGGTTGGCGCGGTCTTGACATTTTTTAAGTAAATTAACATATACAAATAAATTTAAGACTTTTTCGTCTGTGCGTTACGGTATCCCTTTGGAATTGACGAAAATACTAGGGATTTTTCATACGGTTGCTATGACAACTGAAGATTGGTATATTTTTTTAAGCTAATTTAAATTTGAAATATACTTAGGTTGCTTAACCAATTGTTTGGTTAATATATGTACAAAATACTTGTAGAGTAAATGAAAGCATTTCATGAGCACCCCCTAATGTTATACTTTGAATGCATGTATGTACAATGTACATATATATGTACTAGATCACCCCCACCCGCTTCGCTGAGTGTATGAAATTTCTACGTGATACATTGAGTAAAATTTATTTCAAGAAAACTCAATTAAAAAACAGGAGGTTTAAAATTTGTTTAACCATCTTCAAAATATTTTCAAACTAAAGCTTTCCATACAAACCGATTTTTTCATACTGCATATCTCTGGAAGTGTTCATGGTGGAATACTGGAACTTGGTACGGCAATATATGAAATCAATCTTATACTCATGCAGAAAAATTGGCCATTTGAAAAGGAGACATGGCGCCGCAAAAAAGTTTATATATAATCCTTCTGTCTGTATGTTGGTGAGTGAAATCCTTCTAAATGCTCGGACCGATTTTAACGAAGTTTATTGTGTACTTTTGAGTGGCTCTCTGGAGAGTGTAGTCTCCAAATTTCATCCGCCAGTTGGCGCTGGAGTGAAGTTATTACTAAAAATCTTATTTATGATCCACTTTGGCTAATATTCAAAATGTTTATTGGTAACGGTAAAGGCAATACTATTGCCAAAGAGGGCTGCCAGATGGCGCTGGAGTCATTACGAATAATCGCCAAGTTAGAAAAGGTGCCGTGAATGTCAGATTAAATCGACCTGTTGCGACATTGAGTACATCGAACTCTTATGTGTTACGATTGGCCCAATGGACGTGATTTGCCAGTGAAAGACTTAAATATTATTCAAAACTTTCAAACTAAAAGTTGTTTAACAATATTTCGTTAGGCAACCATATTTTAATTCTTCAGATAGGTTGCGTGTAACCAATTTTAATTTGACTTTTCAAACAGGTGGCAACCCTTTACAAATATATTCAGCTCTCATCCATGAGTGGATAATGAGGCTGGCTTCCAAAACGTATCAATACAATGTTTGGAAACTGTTATACTGCGGTATTCAAACTGTTTGTATATGCAGAGTTGCGACACATTGCAACCATATACATTGCATATTCTAGATACTCAATATACCAATGAACAATTTTTATGAATTTTCCATTTTTAAAACACCAATGGTAACCAATAACAACGAAGCATCAACTTTTTTTCTGATGCGCTGATTGCGCTAGCGATGCGTTTCGATAAATTTTCGGATGCGTTTTGGAAAAGTATACATCGTCAACATTTTGTAGTTCGGCGTTATTGAACGTTATACTTTGTACGTATGCAAAGCAATTTACGTTTTGGAAGTCAGCCTGATTTTATATATTTCCGTACCAAGTTCCAGTAATCTATCAAAAATATATTTATATATTTTTATATATATATATTTCCTGAGAAATGCAGTATGAAAAATTCCGTTTTTATAGGAGGTGCCACGCCCCTTGTCTAATCGAGATTAAATTTATCCTATATTTTAAGTTGGGCTAAATGACAGCAGTATACAAAATTTCATGATGATCGGTTGAGTAGTTAAGGCGTGAAAGCGAAGCAGACAAACAAACTCACTTTCGGATTTATAATATTAGTAAGGATGAACGAACTCACTGCCATCCCTAAATTAGCGCGTCAAGCGCCAAGCAACTGTCAAAAATCCTCATGCCCATACAATTTGTATGAATCATCCCACAATAACGCGGCGCTAACGCCGAGCAAATGGAATTTTCATTTTTTACAGGGCGTTACGTGTTGAAGTTGGATGCAGAAGACGGAAAGAAAGAGAAAGTACAAAAAAGTGGAAGAGGAAACGAGAGGACCTGAGAAAACGTCAAAAATTACGCCGCGTTGATTTGGGGATAGCGCGCGCTGACACTCGTTGAAAATGTAAAACGCAACGCAACGCTTACCTCTCCAATTTAGGGACGGCAGTCATTCGCATTTCAGCTCTGCCGCTACCAAGCAATAGTTGTGTTTTCGTATTCTTCAGCAAAAAATATCCAGTAACTTGCCAGTAACCAAATTTCGGAGAGTATGCCAATATTTACTCCCAATGAGAGAAATATGCAAGAAAGTACGAGAACGCAAAACCAGCAAGAAGTTGCAAGTTTTATGGACAGCTGATTAATTTGCTGTTTGTTGTGGAGTGCAATCTGGTATAGTCATTGCGCTGGGTATGCAGTTACAGTTCCATGGCTATACTCAATCCCGACTCTTGCGTCCTCGTTCGCGCACACTGGGCAACGTGAGCAACCCATGTGCGAGATGCGGTAACCAATCCGAGTGGAGCCTTGGGTCACGGCAGAAAGAGAGGGAGCTTCGGTGGGGCCACTCTGACTTATTCGGTTTAAGGGCTCACTGAAGTCTGCAGCGTCTGTTCACCAGTAGGTGCGGCTGCAAGCGGGTGTCTGTTTGGAGCAAGCGGCTCGCTATATAAACGTGTATTTGGTTGCGAAACCACCCCCGTCCCAGCAATGGGTTGTGCACTGGGCTTGGGACCCGCCACGTAAAAACCACTTCCAGGGAAGAAGCAAGGCAAAGCCTCGGATGAGACCCCCCCCTGATGATGACGACCACGGCAAACGTTTAAAAGACTACGATTTGAGGGCATGCACCTGGAATGTCCGGACCCTTAATGAGGAAGGCGCCTCTGCCCGGCTGGTTGATGTCCTCGTAAGGACGAAAACTGACATCACCGCCATCCAAGAAATGCATTGGATGGGGCAAGGCAAACAATGTCTGGGGCCTAGCGACGTCTACTACAGCTGCCATGTAAAGGAGCGCAAATTCGGAGTTGGATTTGTGGTAGGAGAGAGACTCCGTCGCCGAGTACTGTCGTTCACACTGGTGGACGAGCGTCTAGCCACAATCCGCATCAAAGCGAGATTCTTCAACATCTCGCTCATCTGCGCCCATGCCCCGACGGAAGAGAAGGATGAGGGATGAAGGATGAGACGAGCGCTGCCCCCGTCATGATATCAAAATCGTGCTTGGCGACTTCAATGCCAGGGTGGGCAAGGAGGCATCTTTGGAACCACCGTCGGAAAATTCAGCCTCAATGACGAAACGTCCGACAACGGATTGAGGCTGATCGACTTCGCCGGGGCCCGAAACAAGGTAGTATGTAGTACTAGGTTCAAGCATAAAAAGATCCATCAAGATACGTGGCTGTCTTCGGATCGAAAAACGAGAAACCAAATCGATCATGTTGTGATAGACGGAAGGCAGGCAGTGTTTTAGACGTACGCACACTCCGAGGCCCAAACATCGACTCGGACCACTATCTTGTTGTAGCCAAGATACGCACCCGCCTCTGTGCAGCAAAAAATAAGCGCCCAAATATGGAAGGAAAGCTTAACGTCGAAAAGCTGCAATCACAACAGACAGCCAGCGCTTTCGCTACTCGACTCCCACACCTGCTCTCAAAGAGCACTCTTCAACAAACCGACATCTGCGAGAAGTGGAACCACATTTCCCGCTCATTAAGTACCGCCGCCGAAGAAGTAGTCGGATTTCAGCGAGCCCGAAAGAACAACTGGTACGATGAGGAGTGTCAGGAAGCTGCAGAGAAAAAAGATGCCGCCTGCAGGGCCACGCTGCGATCGGGCGCAACGCGCGCTATGTGGGACCGCTATAGGGATCTGAAGAGGGAAGCGAGACTTATTTGCCGCAACAAGAAGAGAGAGGCCGAAATACGTGAGTGCGAAGAGCTTGAAATGCTGGCCGACAGGAGGAATGCTCGAAAATTTTGCCAGAGAGTTAGGCGACTTACGGAAGGTTTAAAGACCGGGGCGCACTCCTGTAAGAACAATAATGGCGACCTAGTAACTGATGTCCAGAGCGTACTTAAATTATGGAGGGAACACGGAAAGTTGTGGAGAAGAAGAACCCGAGACCGCAGTCGATGATGACGGAGTCGACGTTCCAACGCCTGATTATGACGAGGTACATACGTATAGCAATAACGCGGCTGAAAAACAACAAAGCCGCTGGAGCTGACAGCCTGCCAGCTGAGCTATTCAAGTACGGCGGCGAGGAGTTGATAAGGTGCATGCATCAACTCTTGTGCAGAATATGGTCAGATAAACGCATGCCCGACGACTGGAATTTAAGTGTGCTCTGCCCAAGCCACAAGAAAGGTGACCCCGCCATTCGCGCCACCTACCGCCTGATCAGCCTTCTAAGCATAGGTTACAAGGTCTTATCGAGCGTATTGTGTGAAAGACTCAACCCCACAGTCAATGAACTGATTGGGCCTTATCAGTGTGGCTTTAGACCTGGCAAATCCACCATAGACCAGGTATTCACAATACGCCAAATCTTGGAAAAGACCCGCGAGAAAAGGATCGACACTCACCACCTATTTGTCGACTTTAAAGCCGCTTTTGACAGCACTAAAAGGAGTTGCCTATACGCCACTATGTCTGAAGTTGGCATCCCCTCAAAACTCATACGGCTGTGTATAATGACGTTGAGCAATACCACCAGCTCCGTCAGAATTGGAAAAGACTTCTCCGAAAGAGTTTCAGACAGGGCGACTCCCTCTCATGCGACTTCTTTAATCTGATGTTGGAGAATATAATAAGAGCTGCAGAACTGAACCGCTCAAGAACAGTTTACTACAAGAGCGTGCAATTTCTGGCTTATGCCGATGACATCGACATCATCGGTAACAAAAACCGCGAAGTCGGTTCTACTTTTTCCAAGTTGGATAGGGAAGCAAAGCGAATGGGTCTGGTGGTAAACGAGGACAATACGAAGTATCTCCTGTCATCAAACAAACAGTCAGCACATTCGCGCCTTGGCACCCACGTCATTGTTGACAGTTATAATTTCGAGAAAATAGAGAATTTCGTTTACTTGGGAACCAGCATTAACACCGATAATAATGTCAGCATTGAAATCCAACGTAGAATCACTCTTGCCAACAAGTGCTACTTTGGACTGAGTAGGCAATTCAGGAGTAAAGTCCTCTCTCGACGTACGAAAACCACGCTCTATAAGTCACTCATCATGCCCGTGCTGGTATATGGCGCAGAAGCATGGACAATGACAACATCCGCTGAGGCGGCTCTTGGAGTGTTCGAGAGAAAGATTTTGCGGAAGATTTACGGGCCTTTACGCGTTGGCGATGGCGAGTACCGCAGACGATGGAACGATGAGCTGTATGAGCTTTACAACGATATGGACATAGTGCAGCGAATTAAAATACAGCGGCTCCGCTGGCTTGGTTATGTCGCTCGAATGGACACCGACGCTCCAGCTCTGAAAGTATTCAACTCGGAACCCGCTGGTGGTAGCAGAGGAAAAGGGAGGCCCCCACTGCGATGGAAAGATCAGGTGGAGAAGGACTTGGCTTCACTTGGCGTTTCCAATTGGCGTCAGTTGGCACAGAGGAGAAACGACTGACGTGCTTTGCTGAACTCGGCCAAAATCGCTTAGGCAGTTACAGCGCCAAAAAAGAAGAAGACGAAGAAGATTAATTTGTTATTTTCCGACGCAATTTTCTAAGAAAAATAGTGTTTCCCATCATATATGTATCTATACATAGTAATGGGTGATTTTTTAAGAGCTTGATACCTTTTTTTTAAAAAAAAACGCATAAAATTTGCAAAATCTCATCGGTTCTTTATTTGAAACGTTAGATTGGTCCATGACATTTACTTTTTGAAGATAATTTCATTTAAATGTTGACCGCGGCTGCGTCTTAGGTGGTCCATTCGGAAAGTCCAATTTTGGGCAACTTTTTTCGAGCATTTCGGCCGGAATAGCCCGAATTTCTTCGGAAATGTTGTCTTCCAAAGCTGGAATAGTTGCTGGCTTATTTCTGTAGACTTTAGACTTGACGTAGCCCCACAAAAAATAGTCTAAAGGCGTCAAATCGCATGATTTTGCTTATTTACGAAGCCATTCAACCAGAAATGAGCCTCATCGCTGAACAAAATTTGTCGATAAAAAAGCGGATTTTCTGCCAACTTTTCACACATTCAACACATTTCGAACCGAACACTGATTTTGGTAATAAAATTCAATGATTTGCAAGCGTTGCTCGTTAGTAAGTCTATTCATGATGAAATGTCAAAGCATACTGAGCATCTTTCTCTTTGACACCATGTCTGAAATCCCACGTGATCTGTCAAATACTAATGCATGAAAATCCTAACCTCAAAAAAATCACCCGTTATAAAGGAAAGTCGAGATTCTTTGTTCGCGCTAATCTCGAAAGCTACTGAACGGATCTTGGCGAGATTTTTTCTAATATACTCTGTATCGACTGGAGAGGGAACTTTTTTTATTTAGAATTTTAATAGGGTTGCCACCTGTCTAAAAACTATAAGATCCGCACCGTTCGTTGAAATACAAAAGAAGAGGTGTCAAATGAAAGGGATTGGCCTCTAGAAAAGCACTAATATTTTTTTTAATAGGGTTGCGACCTGTTAATAAAGTTGCTTTATTCAATCATAATAAGCATAGGCATCAGTTCAGTACCGTTACTGTCAAATGAAAAGACTTAGACTCTGGATGTGTAATCATGTATTATTTTTCTGAGTAGGGTTGCTACCTGATCAAAAACTATTAGATCTTCACCGTCCGTTGGATAAAAAAATGAGATGAGCATGTACAAAAACTTTAAGTTTTTTTAATAGGGTTGCCACCTATTTAAAATTACTATCTTCTATACATAGTGTGGCGAATACTGCGGCAACATAAAGCGAGCAACGAGAAATAAGCAGAATGTTCGAGGAATGACGTAGAATGTTTCACAATGAGAAAACGTCAAGTGGATGAACACTGCGAATAGCGAGAGAAAGAGAATGGGCGATGAACTTCAGAACATTCTACAGTTGCCGTGAGTGCGAGCGCAGGTATATAAGAGCCACCACACAGCGTAGTGAGTTAGTTACAAGTCAGCAAAGTACAAGTAAAGTGAGTTGCGAATAAGCAAGCTATAAATTTAATTGTGTTAACAAGTTTTGTAAAGCGTTGTAATTGCTTTAACGAGTATTGTAAAGTGTTTTTACGGTATTAGCGAGTCTTGTAATTTGTTTGTTGTACAATAAAGTTAATTGTACTACAATTTGGTCACGGTGGGCATTTATTTAACAATCCAGCGATACTAGCCGAAGGATATTTGGGAAATCCCTCAAGGCTTCGAGGATAATCGTAACAATTGGTGTCATAAGTGGGATGGCTGCGAGAGTCTATGGAAGCAGAACGCATCGACGTGGACAAATACGACTTCCAGGGTAAACTCGACGATACATACGCAAAGGATGAACAGAGCGATGAGGCCTCTTGTTCGTCGAAGGATGTGCAGCAGACATCCGGGAAGGTTGAAGAACAGCAAAAGTCTCCAAGTTCATCAACAGCTATGGACATGAACACGTTATTGGCTGCCATGTCACAGATGTCATCGCTGCTGTTGTCAGAGATGCAAACACAGCTTGAAGCGCAGAGGTCGCAGTTATCTTCAGATGTCTCACCGCAGCTGGAAGCGCAGAAAACGTACATGTCATGGCAGCTAGATGAAAAGATTACTCACCTACAGGAGAATTTTTTCACAGATAACGCGGAACTCAGAGAGAGGCAGGATAAAATCGAGGAACGACAAGATAAAATCGAAGCGCTTATTAGAGAAAAACAGGACAAAGTCGAAGCTAAGGTGGATGAGCTTGAAGATCGTCTCCGGGGTTTGCAGTTGAATCGGCCAGCTAATTCGACGAACGCTCCCAAGGTAAAGACTCCATCCTTTGATGGCACTATTCCTTTCCAGGTCTTTAAGCTCCAGTTTGAAAAGACAGCTACAGAAAATCACTGGAGCATGGAGGATAAATCCGCTGCTCTGTTCATTGCATTAAAAGGACCTGCAGCGGAAATCTTGCGGACTATTCCTGACTGTGAAAGGAACATTTACGATGCATTGATGGGGGCCGTGGAAAGACGCTATGGTAGCGAGCACAGGCGACAGATCTACCAGATGGAGCTGGAGAACCGCTGCAAAAAAGCCAACGAGACTCTACAAGAATTCGCCTCAGAGATCGAGAGGTGGGCTCACTTGGCTATTGGAGATGCATTTGGTGAGCACCTCGAAAGGGTAAAAATCCAGAGGTTCATCAACGGAATGCGGGACGTGTATACCAAGCGAGAGACGTACGCGAATCCAAAGCCAAAATTTGCTGAAACTGTCTCGTATGCTCAGACGCGTGAAACGGTGGCGCTCCTAAGTAGACCAGCCTACAAAGCACATCGCGTGGAAGTGGAAACACCGGACGAGACAAATGAAATGCTGAAGAAGATTATACAACTGCTGGGCGAGAAAAAGCATGGCTCTGGCAAACGTTTTAAATGTGGAAAGCCAGGCCACTTCGCCCGCGATTGCAGTGCAAGTTCCAGTGGGCTTAACAATTCAGCAGGACGCAAACGCAGGGCTGAAGGAGACGAATCTAACTCCAATCAGTCGTTAAACTAAAACGAGCCAGCATCAAGGGGCGCGCGCTGGCTCCCGCAATTGAATGCCCCATAATCTCCGTCTCGCAAATTGGCAGAAAAGCGAGCAACGTTACTGTTGGTGGATATTTGGAGGGACATGAGCGAGTACTAATTGTTGATACGGGCACATCACATTCCATCGTTCGATCCGATTTGGCCACTAAAGAGGTATGGCCATTACCTGGAGCAAGGTTGAGGACAGCCACTGGTGAGGATACCCAAGTATAACAACATGGAAGTGCCCCTGAGGTTTGGGTATGATGGCCCGTACAGAAGCAACCGAGGGATCCTAGAGGAAAGTGAACAGATTCCACCGAAGCCAGAAGCAGTTGTTTTGGGCGAAGATTGATGGAGATTGTGGGACAAACAAGTTGTGGGTTGTTTAAGCAACACAGAATTCTACATCGGGCGTACTTATTGGTAAAACCCTGGCTAAGACGCAAAGAGATGGACGCATCCCAGTTCGAGTACTCAATGAGTTCAAATCACCAATCAAACTCCGAAGAGAAACTGTACTGGGGAAATATCGAGAGGTGGAGGCTATCTTCAACAGCGAAAAATTACCTGAAGGCGATTCCATTGGCTAGAATGACATTGCGGAAGACATAAATGCTTGGACGGAAGGGTTGGGTAAAAAATACCAGCACAAGGCTAAGGAACTTCTCCGCAGATACTCCAACATATTCGACAAGGACGGCAACAAACCAGGCAGGGCTAATGTTGTGAAACTTCGCATTGATACTGGCGATGCAAGGCCGATCCGTCAAGCTCCTCGGAGTGTTCCACTTGCCAAACGTGAAGCTATAAGCCAAATAATAAAAGAAATGAGCGAGAGTGGTGTGATTGAACCATCAGCGAGTCCATGGAGTTCGCCGGTAGTACTTGTGAAGAAGAAGGATGGTCAAATGCGGTTCTGCGTAGGCTACCGGAAACTAAACGATGTGACGAAAAAGGACAGCTATCCTCTTCCCAGGATCGATGACACTCTGGACTCGTTGAGTGGAACGAAGTGGTTCTCAACACTCGACCTTAAGAGCGGTTATTGGCAAGTGGAGGTAAGTGACGAGGATAAGGAGAAGACAGCTTTCAGCGTTGGAGACGGTCTGTGGCAATTCACGGTGATGCCCTTTGGATTATGCAACGCTCCTGCCACTTTTGAAAGGCTTATGGACCATTTGCTTAAGGGACAGCATTGGAAAACCTGCTTGGTGTATCTAGACGACATTATTGTATTGGGTAATAGCTTCGAGGAACACCTTAACAAGTTGGAGGAAGTTTTCCAGAGGATAACTGGCGCTGGACTAAAGCTAAGTCCTAAAAAGTGCTCACTGTTCAAAAAGGAGGTGAACTACTTAGGGTACAAGGTGACAACGGAGGGCGTCTGTACTGCGAAGGAAAATATAGAAGCAGTAAAGGATTGGCCAAGACCTAGGAACCTGCACGAGCTAAGAAGTTTTTCTGGGCTATGCACCTACTACCGCCGATTTGTTCCGAATTTCGCCAGCGTTGCTAATAGCCTCCACGAGCTCATGAGGAAAAATAAAGCCTTCGAGTATAACAAGAAGCAGGGGGAGGCTTTCCAAACTCAGAAGGAACGTTTATGTACTGCACCTATGCTAGCGTATCCCGTTCCAAGTGCAACGTTCATTTTGGATACGGATGCTAGTGGTTATGCCATAGGAGGCGTACTGTCGCAGGTAATTGATGGGCAGGAGAAGGTAGTTGCCTACTATAGCCGGTAGATTGGAAATCCAGAGAGGAACTACTGCGTAACTCGGAGAGAACTACCAGCGTTGGTGGAGTGTGTCAAACATTTCCACAAGTACCTCTATGGGCAACGTTTCCGAGTTCGAACGGACCATGCAGCGCTGAAGTGGCTACTACAGTTTAAAAATCAAGAAGGACAGCTAGCTAGGTGGATTGAAAGTCTGTAAAGTTATGACTTCGCTATTGAGCACCACAAGGCAAGTGTCCATGGAAATGCTGATGCCATGTCCCGTCGATCATGTAGCCTGGAATGTAAACACTGCTTAAAATCTGAGGGCAAAGAAGACATTATAGGCGTCCGGCTAACGACAATAACACCAGCGGAAGAGTGGGAGGAGGAACAGCTATGAAAGTGTCAGCAGGAAGATCCAGATCTGGAGCTTTTGATGCATGGACTGGAAGTAGACAGAAAGCCAACTAAGGAGCAAATGGCAGCGGAAAGCCCCATCGCAAAGGCGTACAGGGCACAATGGAACAGCTTAAAATTAATATCTGGCTGTTTGCACAGGGTATGGGAAAGTGAGGATGGCCAGTGCTCCCGCAACCTAATAGTAGTACCAAGGGTAAGAATTCCGGATGTACTCAAGGAATTCCACAATGGTCCTAGTGGAGGGCACCTGGGAATCACGAAGACCCTGGAGAAGATTAAGCAGAGGTTTTATTGGGTTGATTATCGGCAATCGGTTGCAGGGTGGATTGCTAACTGCACAGAGTGTATTGCAGCTAAAATCCCGAAATCCAGAAGTCATGGCCAGATGAAGCAGTATAACTCAGGTGCACCATTCGACCGGATTGCCATGGATGTAGCAGGTCCATTTCCTATGAACGCACAGGGAAACAAATACGTCCTTGTGGTTACGGACTACTTTAGCAAATGGCCGGAGGTATACCCGATTCCACACCAGGAAGCTAAAACAGTAGCGGAGGTATTTACCTAAAATTGGGTTACGAGATACGGTGTACCTATAGAGCTGCACTCTGACCAGGGAAGACATTTTGAATCGGCGGTGTTCCAAGAGATGTGCCAGATACTGAGTATCCGGAAAACTCGAACAACGGCTCTTCATTCCCAATCAGATGGCTTGGTGGAACGGTTCAACCGAACCCTGGACGAGCATAAGGTCGTGGATAAGAATCAGAAAGATTGGGATGTCCGCATAACCTTGTTTCTGATGGGATACCGGTCAGCAGTGCATGAAACAACGGGTAAAACTCCTGCAAGGGTAATCTTCGGCAGTGAGCTCCGTTTGCCTAGTGACCTGAAGTTTGGAGTAACTGGCGATGCAAGGATTATTGGGAAAGAGACGTACAACATCCTGGAAGAGGAGTTGAGAGAAATACATGCTCTTGTGAGACAGCGAACTCAAATTATGAGTGACAAGATGAAGGCCAGGTATGATAAGGCAATGAACTCCGAGGGTTTCCAAGAGGGAGACTTACCCCTCTATTCTAACAGAGTCACAAAACTTAGCTCATCACTGTTGTGATTTCTAGTGCGCCGAGAAATGTGTCATAAAAATTTTTTTTGAGTGCTAGAAAGAAGAACTTTGAGGCGCAGTAGAAATCACAGCAGTGATGAGCTTAAGTTTGTGACTTTGTAAGAATCGGCTGTTAGTGTTGCTTTACAATCCACAACGGAAGAATGGTTTGTCCCTAAAACTACAATGCAGCTGGGAAGGTCCGTATAAGGTCGTCAAACGGCTGAATGACGTAGTTTATCGGATCCAGACCGTTGGGAGACAAAGAAACAAGATGAAGGTGGTCCACTTGGAAAGGCTTGCAGCGTTTGGAACAGCAAGTGTGTCTGATCGGGACGATCAGACTTAGGTGGAGGACAGTGTGGCGAATACTGCGGCAACACAGAGCGAACAACGAGAAATAAGCAGAATGTTCGAGGAATGACGTAGAATGTTCCACAATGAGAAAACGTCAAGTGGATGAACATTTCGAATAGCGAGAGAAAGAGAATGAGCGATGAACTTCAGAACATTCAAGAGTTGCCATGAGTGCGAGCGCCGGTATATAAGAGCCACCACACAGCGGAGTTAGTTACAAGTTAGCAAGCTACAAGTAAAGTGAGTTGCGAATAAGCAAGCTATAAGATTAATTGTGTTAAAATGTTTTGTAAAGCATTGTAATTGCTTTAACGAGTATTGTAAAGTGTTTTTACGGTATTAGCGAGTAGTGTGAATTGTTTGTTGTACAATAAAGTTAATTGTCATCGTGAGGATTTATTTAACAATGTAGTGATACGAGCCGTAGGATATTTGGGAAATCCCTCAAGGTTTCGAGGATAATCGTAACAATAGTATAAAGGAAGGGCGAGATATTTTAACCACGCTACTGAACGGATTTAGGCAAGATTTTTTATATATATAATAAGCGAAGTAAATGATGTCAAATGTTGTAAATATGTAAATGTACATACATATGCATACATTCAGCGCGTGGCGAAACCTCGCGCATCCGTGACCAGCTAGTACATAGTATAAAGGAAAGTCGAGATTTTTGTACGCGGTAATCTCGAAAACTACTGAACGGATTTTGACGAGATTTTCTCTAGTATACTCTGTATCGACTGGAAAGGGATCCTTTTTAACTTAGATTTTCAATAGGGTTGCCACCTGTCTTAAAAACTATAAGACCCGCACCGTTCGTTGGATTACAAAAGATGAGGTGTCAAATGAAAGGGATTGACCTCTAGAAAAGCACTAATATTTTTTTTTAATAGGGTTGCCACGTGTTAATAAAATTACTATATTCAATTCTAATAAGCGTATGCGTCAGTTCAGCACCTTCACTGCCAAATGAAAAGACTTAGACTCTGGATGTGTAATAATGTATTATTTTTCTGAGTAGAGTTGCCACCTGTTTAAAAACTATAAGATCTTCACCGTTCGTTGGATAAAAAATGAGATACCAAATGAAAGTACATGGCCTTCGCATGTACAAGAACTTGAAGCTTTTTGAGTAGGGTTGCCACCTTTTTAAAATTACTATCTTCTATACATAGTACAATGGAAAGGCGAGATATTTAACCAAGCTAATGAACGGATTTAGACAAGATTTTTTATGTATGTATATAATAAGGAAGCATGTACATGATGACATATGATTTCTTTCTCCAAATACGTAAATTTACATACATATGCATACATTCAGCGCGTGGCGAAGCCTCGCACATCCGTGGCCGGCTCGTATTATATATTTAAATAGGTTTATTTTGTCAATTGCAAGTCTGAAACCACCACAAACAATTATTTTGGTGATGTGAATTGCATTAAGCATCATGCCATCAGCTGTTTTTCTTACTAGCAAATAGTTACTAGTAAAAAATTATTCATTAAAAATCCAGTAAAACTTGAAAGTTCAGCTGCCATTTTTGCTCTCTCAATTTCCCCTCTTTTGCTAGTTTCTTGCAAGTTTTTGCGTACGAAAACGCCATCCAGTAAAACCAAGTTTACAGGATAGTGCGTATGCGAACAGGGCTAATATATAAATGAAGCAAGCATGCTCCGTGTAACTACATCCATTCATACATATGTATATATGTTTGTATGGATATATGTACATATGTATGATGAAATAAACGGGCTCAGGGACAGTGCTTCCGTTTGCTAATTTTCAAGCGAAGTGAAACCACACTAAAAGTGAAGTGTTTGGGAGTGACTTGATGGGAAAGTGAAGTGATTATCGAAGTGACGACTTTCGAGCAGAATTAGGGGTGTGGGGTTTTTCGATTAGGTTAATTATACGGTTGCCAGACGTTCTGATTTTATCAGTACAGTACTGATGTTTCAACTCTCGTACAGATTTTATTAATTTCTTCAATTTACTAAATAATTATGAAACTTTATCCATCCATTCATTTCTCTTGGCTTTACAATTAGATATACATGTGAAAATTAAAATCAAAATGACTTATTCCAAATAACCGATGCCAGATCGGAGATTTAACTTATTAGGCGTCCTTTTAGTAGCTTTTTGCGAAAAGTTACTTTGCCATACTTAGATACTACTTAACAAGAATTTTAGCAAAATATTGTTGATTTTGGTTAAATAAATCAATTATTTCAAAGAAGTTTTTATTTATTCAAATAAAAATATACCAATAAAAAATGTCAAAGGCTTTCACAAAAACAACGAACGATTAAAACAAATATATACCTTTTCAATGCCTTTTAAACAAACATTGGGAAAATATACATATCGAAAATAGAATAAAAATTAGTTAGGCATTTCACTTTCTGTAAGAAAGTGACTCTGTATGTATTTTAATATCATGACAAAAGCTTTGAGAAGATTTGATATAATATTTTGCATTTATTAAAGAACCGATGGGTTTTACATGTAATCTATTACTTTAGGTCCATTCCTTATCTTTTCGGACTAAAATCTGAAAAGCGTCAAAATGCAAGAGCGTAAGCAAAATGCGCTCACTCAAAGAAAATAACAGGAAGAAGTAAAGGAACGCAAAAAACCAATCATTTTTAGTCCAAAGAATTGGAACAACAAAACTAACGAATAAGAATAGAAATGTATGTAAAAAACAAATTCACGCAAGCAAAAGCACAATAAACAAGTACCATATCAATTATTTTTTGCCTCCTCTCACTTTCAATTCACTTTTTTACTTTTTAGATTATTCTCACCTTTCGTGTATTATTTAATTTCCGTTAATTTAAATTCAGTTGAGTTTGACACTTTTCAAGATTTTGCCAGCAAAAATTCTTCTGACTAAATCTGATTACATCGGACTGAAGAGAGTCACTCTCACTGAGTGTTGCTCTCTCATTTTTGTTGTCATTTTCGAGTTAAGGAACGCTTTTTGGACTAAATCTGACTACTTCGGCCTTTTTCTACCTATTTCTGGGAGATAAGGAACGCAACTCTTGTTTATTCCGACACATAAAGCGCTTTGACCAAGTTCGCTGTGATTCAAAGCGGATGCATAAAGACACTTTCAATACGCTCAGAAATTCAAAAGTGTATTGACTCAAATTTGTTTTCAAATCGGTTTTTTATTTCTTACATCGGTTAGAAAACACGTATAAACACATCATTCATTTGACAAGAAGGGAAAATATGCTGGTTTTCATCATACAGCCCGTTTTAAATTTGAATTATTGTTCGCTTCCATTTCGGTCAACCGCGCAAATTAATTCTTAAAGAAATATTGAATAAAGCAGCAAATTTTGTTTAGTTTTAAATACGGTTTCAGCGAGTGCGGTATAAAGACACAGGCATAAACGCTTGAAAGAAAATATGTGTTGAGTCAAATCGGCCTTTTTGTTAATGCGGTTCTTGACTAAGTATAAACAAGGTATATTTCTACGTTTAATTTGTTATCAGATTCTGAACAGAAAAGACACGTTCAACATTTGCGCAGGAGTGTGGAATAGACAATATACCTTGAGCTATTTTGAAAATGTTTGCAAACATCGCACAGTGTTTAGACTTTGTATATGGAGGCAGGTGGAGATAATAGTAATCCTGCACCGATTTCGCTGAAACTTTACATGTGCTCTAATTTTATTTAGAAATAAGGAATTATGAATTTGGTACAGATGGAATAATTTCCACGCCCTCGACTCTTGCCGGCGGAAACACTAAATTTCATCCGATTTCGATTAAATTCAGTTTGTACTCTCTCTTTTGTTAGAAAACCTTAAATATAAAATATGGGGTGGATTGGATCACTATAATGTCCGAAACTAGCAAAAAATGTGGCCCATTAAATGTGATGGAATTTTGGTTAATTTTTGTTTCCTGCTTTCCACTAGCAGAAAACAAAGGTTATACTTTAAAATTATATAGGTGTAAATATTTTATTTTCTCCCAATATTTCGTAAGAATTTTTCCATGTTCGAAAAATTCTTTTCGCGAAATTATGCAATAAGCAGCTCAAAAAATAAAAATTAAAAATTACATATATTTGCAAACTCGCGCGAAAAGATCCAATTATATATTCGAAAACTACATAAAATTCTCTAAAACATGCGTCTAATTTCAAGACCGGTACTCACACTTTTTTTTTGCTAATAATCTTTAGCATCAGCATTTCCAAGCAAATTTTTTGGTAACAAACTAAGAAAATAACAAATAAATGATTAATACCCTCATCTGAATATTTAACGAGACTTAAAGAATTGATTACAGTTGAAAAAGAAACACTTGCTTTGATGGGTTAAGCGCCAAAGGAAACTAACTGATTAGTCGGAACCGCGCCCATTCCAGATGTTTTTTTGGAAATGTACCATTCGTGGAGAGGGGGGTGAGTAAATTATGTGAAATTTGGTAGTTATGACTTTTACTTTTCCCTCTCTTAGCCCAACAGGTTTTTTTATCAACTGTCAGCATCATTTTTTTCTACCTGCCTCCATATAGTCGAAACACTTTGCATCGGGCCGTTCAGTTCGTTTTTAATTAATTTAATTTGTTCCCAAAACTAGCATATATTTAAATTTTTTTAAGTTCTGGTAGGTATGTAATATTACATATTAAGGCTATATCACAGGATTTTAAAAACATGCATATATTTGTCTAATTAAAAATTTAAAAATAAAGTATACAAACGAAACAGACATACATAAAAAAGTCATCATAAAACGTGAATAGCATACCACTATGGTTGGCCGGATAAAGCCAGCATCACATTTTCAGCCATTCTCTTCGAGATAGCGAGGCGTACTTTGGCCTGCGTTCTTACAATGACCTCCTCGCTTGTTAAATGGTTAAGGTTTGTATGCAGTTCTAACGAAAACGCTAACAAAAAAAAATCATAAATTTCGTGGATGCAAAAAAGTAGTAAGCACGAAAATTTGACGGATTGATTTCCTATTGTGAATGGCTATTTTGGTAGGAAGAAAATATACGTAAATATAATAAGCAAAATAAGAAACATGAACAGAGCGCGGTAAACATTTACATAAACTAAATTCACTCAATAACTATTTAACAAATGATCCTTTTTAGTGCCAAATTGCGGAAAACATTAAATTACGGTCTCTTTATGGTTGCCCTGGAAGCAGAGGAAATTGAAGATTCCCACACAAGACCCAAATATTGGGTGAGCCCTTACCTCAAGGACCGAAACGCTAAAGGAAGGTTTGCAACAGACTTTGAAAACATGCGAAACTCACCTAAAATCTTTGTAGAAAATTTTAGAATGACACCGGAAACATTCGACAAATAATACGACTTATTGCTGCCGCATTTACTCCGCAAGCGCAACAAGAGACCATACGATTTTATACCCGAGAAAGCAAAATTAGCAATTGTTTTAGAGTATGTTATTTACCTGTTCGATCCGACATTTCTTTGTAGCATCTAATTTGGAGACTGGTTTTGGTTTTCATCGTTTCAGGTATTTAGCTTCAGGCGACGTACAACGTCACGTATCCTCATCCCAATTTGCTAAACGACGTCTTAACGACGTCGTTTCCGACTCGTTTTGGTGAACAATTTGTTCGCCGGCGACGGTCGCAAACGACTCGCCGGCGAACTCGCCGTCGGATGAAAAGCAAACTTCGCCGGCGGGCCGCAAAAACGCTTCACCAAAGCGACGTCGTAACGAAGTCGGTTAGAGTTCACCCAAACGACTTCACCAGGGCGACGTAGTGACGACTTCGTTTCGAGTTCACCAAAACGACTTCACCAGGGCGACGTCGTAACGGCTTCACCAAAGCGACGTCGCAATGGCGTCGTTTAGAGTTCACCCAAAAGACTTCACCAGAGCGACGTCGTAACGACGTCGTTTCGAGTTCACCAAAACGACTTCACCAGAGCGACGTCGTAACGGCTTCACCAAAGCGACGTCGTAACGACGTCGTCTTCGCCCTGTGGCAAATTGGGATGCTATAGAATTAGCAAACAACATTTCGGAAGCATAGTAGCACATGTATGCACAGCTATCTGCATTGCCCTGAAAGATGAAGTACCAGCGTGGACGGTGGAAACTCTTCAGAAAACGGCGAGTCGCAAAAACGACTTACCGGCGGGTCGCAGAAACGACTCCCCTGCAGCCCGCAAGAACGATATACCAGCGAACTGCAAAACGACGCTCAAAGTTGCTAGAAAATTAAAAACAATTTTTATACCCGAGCGCACTTGTGCACAAGGGTACTATAACTTTGTTCACATAACGGTTGTTTGTAACAGGCAAAACGAATCGAGATAGATATAGACAAATGTATACATAAATGATCAGGATGAAAAGAGAAATCGATTAAGCGGTGACTGTCTGTCCGTCCGTCCGTCCGTCCGTCCGTCCGTCCGTCCGTCTGTCCGTCTGTGCACACGATAACTCGAGTAAAAATTGAGATATCTTAACGAAACTTGGTATGTGCACTTCTTTCGGGCGTAGGACGGATGGTATTGAAAATGGGCAAAATCGGACAATAACCACGCCTACCTCCCATATAACGGTAATTTTCAGAAATACAAAAACTGCGATATTTTAGTAACTACTGAAGATAATTCACTCAAAATTGATAATTATAATAAATTTTAGACGAAAAATAAGAATATTAACATTTTTTTGAAAATGGGCGTAGCCACGACCACTTATGGTTACATGTGTATATCTTGGTAACCGCTGCATCAATTTATTCCAAACTTTGCACAGTTGTTGGCCTTAATACAGCATACTAAATGGCCGAAAATTTTAAAAATCGGATAATAACCACGCCCACTTCCCATATAACGGTAATTTCCAGAA
Source organism: Rhagoletis pomonella (assembly GCF_013731165.1). Classification (NCBI taxonomy): domain Eukaryota; kingdom Metazoa; phylum Arthropoda; class Insecta; order Diptera; family Tephritidae; genus Rhagoletis; species Rhagoletis pomonella. The sequence goes on from NW_023458778.1 coordinate 77,709, forward strand.
ATACGAAAACTGCGATAGTTTCGTAACTACTGAAGATAATTCACTCAAAATTGATATTTATAATAAATTCTAGACGAAATATAAGAATATTAACATTTTTTTGAAAATGGGCGTAGCCACGCCCACTTATGGTTACATATGTATATTTTGGTAACCGCTGCATCAATTTATTCCAAACTTTGCACAGTTGTTGGCCTTGATACAGCATACTAAATGGCCGAAAATTTTAAAAATTGGACAATAACCACGCCCACTTCCCATATAAAGGTAATTTTCAGAAATACGAATACTGCGATATTTTAGTAACTACTGAAGATTATTCACTCAAAATTGATATTTACAATAAGTTTTAGACGAAAAATAAGAATATTATAAGTTTTTGGAAAATGGGCGTAGCCACGCCCAGTTATGTTTACATGTGTATATCTTGGTAACCGCTGCACCAATTTCTTCCAAACTTGGCACAGTTGTTAACCTTGGTATAACATACGAAATGGCCGAAAATTTTTAAAATAGGACAATAATCCCATATAACGGTAATTTAGAGAAATACGAAATCTTCGATAAATCAGTAATTATTGAAGCTAATTTATTCAAAATTGATGCTTGCAACAATTCGTTACCAAGAAATACGTTAGGATACAATTTTGAAAAATGGGCGTGGCACCGCCCACTTATGATCACATATATGTATCTCGGTAACCGTTCTACCAATTTGTACCAAACTCGGTGTGGTTATTGTACTTGCCACATAGAAGCAAAACGTTGAAACTTATTGAAATCGAACTAAAATTACGGCCGCTTTTCATATAACAGTAAATTTCAGATATGCTTGAAACTTCAATATTTCGAAATTTAAGGACGCTAATTTACTCAAAATGGATACACCTCGGTTTACCATGTAGCGGTAGCTTTCGGAAAGGTGCAAAACATATATTTAATACTTGCGCCGGGTATTTAATGTTCGGCTCCGCCCGAACTTAGACTTTTTTACTTGTTTTAGTTTAAAATAGTTTAATTTAATTCATTAAATTTTTTTCAAAGATTTTTAAATATACATAAATACTTAAATATTAATAAAAAAGAAAAATAAGGTAAACATTCACTCATAAAATACAAACAAAAATTTTAATATATTTTAATATAATATAAGTTTTAACAATTAATTTTTTTGTTACTTCATTTTAGTTATCTTTAAAATTAATTAAAATTGGGTTCATTTTTTCACAAGGACCATGTATTTCAAAATTAAAGCAACACACGAGACCATACGACGCACCCACCAGGATTATGGGTAACTGCAGTAGCTCGCCAGACATCACAATAGTCAGCGCTGGTCTGATAAACAGCATAACGTGGCGACCTATGCTGACTCTAGCATCAGACCATCTACCCATAGTCATCTCGATTGATAAGCCAACCGACTTTGCCTCCGCCAAACACCGGACCTATATCAACTTTTCCAAAGCTGATTGGAAAGGTTACGCGGAGTTTACTGAAAACACCTTCGCAGCGCTCCCCACACCAACCGACGTCCACCTCGGTGAACGTAAGTTCCGCAGGGCTATCACTGCTGCTGCAGCTCGCTTCATACCGGCAGGATGCATATCGGACCCACGTCCAAACTTCCCAGCCGAAGCGGCTGTTCTAGCTGATGAGCATGATAGCCTTCGTCAGGCCGATCCCGGAGATCCCCGTATCAGGGATCTCAACGCGGAGATTCGGCAACTTGTAAACGTACATAAGCGGAAGAAGTGGGAGGAGCATCTGAAGACTTGTAATTTCACCTCTGGTGTGAGCAAGCTTTGGTCAACCGTGAGGTCATTGTCTAATCCGACGAAGCACGACGACAGAGTCGAAATTTCCTTCGGCGACCATGCTTCGTCGGACCCGGAGAGATGCGCGAGCTATTTTAGCCGGCAGTTCATACTGCATCCTCCGGTAGACAAAGCCAAGCGTCGAGTGACCAGAAGGCTGCACAAACTGCCAACAAATTGTGCCCCCCTTGCTTTCACTTGCGGTGAAGTTCAGGTGGCCATCGGGAAGGCGAAAGCCTCCAAAGCCATGGGTCCGGACGGAATATGCATGCTGATGCTGAAAAATTTGGGTCCTGCGGGGGTAGCGTACCTAACGGAGGTCCTCAACCTGTCAATGGCCACTCTCATCATCCCAGACATCTGGAAGGTGGGGAGAGTGGTCCCACTGCTCAAACCGGGGAAACCCGCCAACAAAGGAGATTCGTATCGACCGATTACACTCCTTTCCCCGGTAGCGAAGACACTTGAGGCCTTGCTACTCCCGTACTTCACAAACCACCTGACCCCAGCGAAGCATCAGCATGGTTTCCGTAAAGTGCACAGTACAACAACAGCACTTAACGCCATAAACACTCAGATAACTCGTGGCCTTAACCGCAACCGTCCCTGTGAGAGAACGATTCTAGTAGCGTTGGACTTGTCAAAGGCGTTTGACACCGTCTGCCATTCCACGCTGCTAGAAGATATAGAGGCCTCCTCTCTCCCACAGAGGCTCAAACGGTGGTCGGCAAATTATCTGAGTGGTCGACATTCGTCGGTAACATTTAGAGACAAAACGAGTAAGCAGCGTAAAATAAAACAGGGGGTTCCTCAGGGTGGTGTCCTTTCCCCGCTACTGTTTAACTTTTATATTTCAAAGCTCCCTCAACCACCAGAGGGAGTCTCGATTGTCTCCTATGCCGACGACTGCTCGATCATGGCGACTGGGAATGGAATTGATGACCTGTGTTTGAAAGTAAACGGCTATCTCTCCGAACTTTCTCGCTTCTTCACTGCAAAGTGTCTAGCCCTCTCCCCTACGAAATCCTCCGCGACCCTGTTCACAACCTGGACGAAGGAGGTCAGGCTACCGCTGGGGATTCACGTCGATGACACACCAATTCCGACGGTGAATAACCCCAAAATACTCGGAGTAACATTCGACAGCCTGCTCTCCTTCTCTGCGCACTCAACCGCTATTGTCAATAAAGTACAGAGCCGCAACAAGTCGCTAGCCGGCAGTACTTGGGGCAAAGACAAAGAAACGTTGCTGGCAACATACAAGGCAATAGGCCGGCCGGTTTTGAACTACGCAGCGCCAGTGTGGTCGCCAGGGACTAGTAGGACGCAGTGGACGAAGCTACAGACTGGACAAAATACGGCACTTAGGACAGCGACGGGATGCCTCCTGATGTCGCCTGAACATCACTTGCACGGCGAGGCGCAAATGCTCCCAGTTAAGGAGCACAACATAATGCTCTGCAAGCAGTTCCTGATCGGGAGCCACAGAAGTGGCCACCCAAACAGACAGCTGCTTGCAGAGGAGCCCTCGCCTAGGCACGTCAGGAGGCATCTATATGAACTGACGGACGACGAAGTCCAGAGGTTCATTAAGCAACCTCTGGACCCGACAGCGTACAGACAGGCCCTGAACGGCATTCACAGGGACGCAGTCTCGAGTTATGTAGACTCTAGACCTGTGAATGCCGTTCTAGGCATACCACCCCCGGACATCGACGAGACAGAGCTTCATCTGCCTCGGGAGACACGCACTACACTTGCTCAACTTCGCTCCGGCTACTGCAGCAGGTTAAACTCCTACTTGAGTAGGCTGAATGAGGATGTGCCGAACGAATGTCCGGCATGCGGAGAGACCCCACATGACTCGAACCATCTCTTCGCATGCCCGGACAACCCGACAACCCTAACGGCCCTGTCCCTGTGGACAGATCCCACAGAAGCTGCACGCTTCCTAGGGTTGCCGTTAGTGGAACTTGAGGACAACGACTGAGATACCAACCGATCTGGGCGGGGTTGTTGTAGCCGCTACAACAACAACAACAACCATACGATTTTATACCCGAGAAAGCAAAATTAGCAATTGTTTTAGAGTATGTTATTTACCTGTTCGATCCGACATTTCTTTGTAGCATCTAATTTGGAGACTGGTTTTGGTTTTCATCGTTTCAGGTATTTAGCTTCAGGCGACCTACAACGTCACGTATCCTCATTAGGGATGGGTAAATTCGATATTCGAAGCTTCGAGATTCGAATTTTAATCGAATTTTCGCTCCGAAATGGCGAATTTTTGAAATCGAACTTTGAGGTGCTAAAATTCGGATAAAATCGAACTTTTCTAGAAAAAAATCGAATTTCGTCTTTATTTGCAAAAAAGCAACTCTGCGACTTTTTGACTAAATTTGGCGTCACTCTAGATGGCGCCACGTTTGACTTAGGAATGCAAGTCAAAAAAAACATCGACTTTTTTCTAATGCATCGATGTATCGTATATAAAAATCGATATTTTCGATGCATCGAATAAATTGAAAACATACAAGAAAATGGAACAATCGGACTTACAGCCCTATTCCGGTTTTGCAATAGAATGACAATTGATCATCCTTCATTGTCGTGATTTTGTCATTGTCGTTGCACGTTGCTATTCCTAACAAAAAATGACATGGTGAAAAGTTCATTGTTGTAGAAACAGCTGGTCAACGCTATTATTTGCAAAAAATATGAGCGGTGAAACACCAGAAAAGTGAGTATTTGTGTGAAATAGATAAATTCGTATATTTATAACATTTATAAATATTTTAGACGTGCAAAATATGAGCGGACGACGCAGGAGCAGCTGCAATTTTATGTGAAGTTTTGTAGGGAGCATCCGGAGCTGCTCGTCTTCCACAAGCACGGTTGCGCAAATAACAAAAATTTGTTCTGCAATTAAAATTAGTTGATTTTTATATTTTTTTCACAAATTTATTAAATCATCGCACTTTTTAAACCAACACAAACATATGTTTTTGCCTTGTCACCTGCCCAAAAGGTC
>NW_023458778.1:82656-86549 GCF_013731165.1 Rhagoletis pomonella
ACGACGTCGCTTTGGTGAAGCGTTTTTGCGGCCCGCCGGCGAAGTGTACTTTTCATCCGACGGCGAGTTCGCCGGCGAGTCGTTTGCGACCGTCGCCGGCGAACAAATTGTTCACCAAAACGAGTCGGAAACGACGTCGTTAAGACGTCGTTTAGCAAATTGGGATGAGGATTAGGGATGGGTAGTGGGGGTTGAAATTCGATTTTTTCCGAATTTCGAACATTGCCCAACCATTCGATTATTCGATTCGAAATTGGGTGGTGCAAATTCGATTTAATTCGAATTTTTTCGAATTTTCAACAATTTTTTCCACTGCAATTTTAAAAGTTTGTTTGAGAGCATGATACCTCAAATCGAAAGAGATTCAATTGAACTTACATTAATGTGATTAATTATCCGTACTGCCGGTTTCACTAAAGCAATTTAAGTGAAAAATTATTATCTTTTCTGTCAGTTCCCATATTAAATTTAAATGAAAAAATCATTTTTCACTTAAATTGCTTTTTGAAACTGGCTTTTGCCTTCACAACAAAAAAAAAATAAATATCTTTTTCTCAAATATCATAAATATCTCAAAAATGCATCAGATAAAAATTTAAATATTTATCAAATATATCATGTATTTTTTATATCAATTAAAAGAAATAACAAATGTAGATGTATAGAAACTAAGTTCTTGCTTTACAAATACAAAGGAAATTCGCCCATATTTACATAGTTCTGTTATGTTTATACTTATACCACGAATAAAAACCTCTTACATTTAATGACAATGTATGATTTTGCTTTTTAAGGCGAGATCTTTAAGTAAACAAGGAACAAAATAATAGGTCTGTTCAGCAGTGACCATAAGATCATGTGCACATGGTATTGCATTTGCATATTTCGGCGCATTTGTAAATTCACAACGGTTACCATGGTGGCAAGTATATAATTTGCAAATGCAAATACAAAGCCAAGACCATTTTTACAATATCCCGAACAGTCCTATTATAGATTACACAGGTACATCATATGTATACATATATATAGCATTTATGTACTTTAATTTAGTAATTCTAAAATCACATTTTTTATTATATTTTTTATATACCCTTGAGGTCAGCTGTTTAAAATGTGTTAAGTGTTTGAAATGTGGGTTTATATGGTGCTGGTTATGTAATGTGCTAGACTTTTATAGAACAATTATAAACGTTTAACAACCAAAAGAAAAATAGCCAAAACTGGTCAAAATGTCATTTAACTTAAACAGCTGACCACAAGGTTGTATACATAGATAATTACATATTAAATTCGTGTTTCACACATTTCGCAAACATTATATTTTCAACCGTTTGCACAAGATTCAATAAAAAAAATATACGCTTCATTTAAATCATTTTTCCTTAAAACAATGTATCAATATTTATACTGAGAAAAATAAGAATACATATCCAAAATTCCTTAAAGTTTCCATCACTTTTGAAGAATTTTTATCGAAATAGAACACTGGAAATAACTAAGTTGTACCACTTACATAGTTCTAAAAAATCAACAATTGAATGAAAAAAAAATTTTGGATCTACAGTGACCATAAAAATTAGAGCACTTTAATATTTGGACATGTTTGACTTCATTTTCTTTTGTTGGTTCAATGTTCATAAATTGTTTATAAAAAATATATGTAGTTCATTCCTCAACAAATATCATATATGCAAAAAAAAATTTCAAACTTTTTCAATTTGTAGCTACTTCAAACTTGCATTTTATAATACCAAAATTGAAACTGCCAACCCAACTTTTTTTTTTAATTTGGAAATTTTGTTGAATTTTACATATATAATATTTTAAAATTAAGTCAAAACATGTCCAAATATTAAAGTGCTATTATTTTTACGGCCACTGTAAGAGTGGTTGTACAGACCAAGACCAAGTCTTGCGCTAATAGCCTCATATGTCCCACATTTCTTCCTCAATTTACCGCAAAAATACTAACATATTTAAATGTTCGGGTGAGAGACGGTTCCTCAACTGGGTTGCTATAAGTCCAGCATGTGAAAATAGTCGCTCACATGGGACTGACGTTGCCATAACTGACAAATGTTTTTGGGCAATTGGAAAAAGCAAAGGAAAATCATTTTTCAACGCCTGCCAAGTTGTTAAAGGGTTTTTGTTTAATTTTCGAGAAACAGCTGGCCTGATTAAATAAGCTCGCAGCTGGTCCGAATTTATTTCCGAAACGTTACTTCTATTGCATTGACTGTTGCTAATGTTTTGATCTAAATATGACCATATGCCTCCTTCGTCCGATGTTTGAAGCTCAGCGATACTTTCCACAGATTCATTACTTTGGGTTTGGCTGGTTATTAATAAGTTACCTATTCAAAGTTTAAAAAACAGAAATAGTTGTTTATGATAAATAGGTATTTGTCTAATGTACCAATAAAAGCAGCAGCCCGCGAACAGTAGATTGAGTTTTCGAAGGCAGCCTTCTTGTACCTTGGATCAAGTATTGTTGCCACACCGTAAATAACCACCGCCTCCAAATTTGCGTAACGTTGGACCTCGGTCAACAGGACGTCTTTTGCTATTTTGCCTATTGCTGTAGTCGGTTCGATGATCATTGTTGCCTGTAAAATATAGATTTAGATTTATTTACAGCCAAATTCATTATTAATCATTTTGTTCATCTATTGGTTAATGTCTACAACGTCTACTACGTCATCTTAAAAGTACAAAATGACTCTAGAAACAATTTACTAATTATTTCTTTAACCTTTTTTAATCCTGCAACCAATGGAATGCACTTGCTTATGTTTACATTTTTTTCACCGCAGAGTTCACTTGTAATTTCATGCAAAGGCTTAAGAATATCCGTTACTTCTTTAAGAGCGTCCACTTCTTCAGCAGTGACCATATTAGGCGTGCGGGCCCTCGTGTTCTTATCCATTTGTAGCTGAAGAATTACTTGTGCAATACATGTAGACAATGTCATAAAACGTTCCAGCATTTCAAAACAAGAGTTCCACCTTGTTCTCACTTCTTGAATCAGCTTTAAGTTTGACTGACCGTTGCTTTTTTGGTAATCTCTCAACTTTTTCGCAGCCACCTCGCTCGTTCGAAAAAACTTTACTATTTTCTTTACCTTTTTTAAAAGATCCTTTAGCGTGCCTCCTTCCGTTTCGTTTTCATCATCGTCGATAGCATCGTCATTGTTATTTTGAATGATCGCTTGACCAATATTATTGATAGTGTGACCAAAACAGGTTACGTGCTTCGACTCTCCAAATTCTTGTTTCACTGCGCCTTTGATATTGGCTCCTCCGTCAGTGACAAATGCTATTATCTGATCATCGCTGATGCCCCAGTTATTAACTATTTCACGAAGTTTTTCCTTAAGGTTTGCTATGTCTTTTTTAAAATCAGCTGGAAAAGCCCCAAGCTCCACACAAACCATATCGTTTTCTGTTAAAATTTATAAAAAAAAACAATGAAGCGTATTCTTGTTTTCGTACGAATCGAAAATCTTGAAATTTTCCTATCATTTACTATACAAAAATTTGAAATTTTCGATTCGTACGAAAACCAGAATAAGTCTCAATGTACGAGCTCTTAACAAGTAAAAAGGTAAAAGTGGAATTTTCAATAACGTGGATATGGTTGGAAGCATATTTGACATACCTTTCATCTGATATGTATATCATATACATAATACATACATACTTCGAGAAAAACTAAAAAGACCAAATTATGACCATTTTTTAATAAAAATGTATGTTTTTCTAAAAAAATACGTAATTAACTGTAATAAAAGATATCTTTATCAGAAAGAGTATAAAAATACCTTTAATTTGATATATAATTTTATTATTTTAGTTATTGAACATTTTTTATTACCAATCATATATCAAATT
>NW_023458778.1:86649-95567 GCF_013731165.1 Rhagoletis pomonella
ACACTTCGCCGGCGGGCCGCAAAAACGCTTCACCAAAGCGACGTCGTAACGACGTCGGTTAGAGTTCACCCAAACGACTTCATCAGGGCGACGTCGTAACGGCTTCACCAAAGCGACCTCGCAGCGGCGTCGTTTAGAGTTCACCCAAAAGACTTCACCAGATCGACGTCGTAACGACGTCGTTTCGAGTTCACCAAAACGACTTCACCAGAGCGACGTTGTAACGGCTTCACCAAAGCGACGTCGTAACGACGTCGTCTTCGCCCTGTGGCAAATTGGGATGCTATAGAATTAGCAAACAACATTTCGGAAGCATGGTAGCACATGTATGCACAGCTATCTGCATTGCCCTGAAAGATGAAGTACCAGCGTGGACGGTGGAAACTCTTCAGAAAACGGCGGACGAGTTTTTCAGCAAGTGGAATTTTCCCAATTGTGTCGCCACTATTGACGGCAAACACATTAATATAAAAGCTCCACCGAATAGCGGCAGTAATTTTTATAATTATAAGGTATGTTAAAAGTAAAGATTTTTTCCACAAAAATACTAAAGCAATATTTTCCATGCAGGTGTTTCACTCAATCGTTTTAATGGCAACTTTTGATGCCTCCTACAGGTTTTCATACATCGATATTGGTGCCTATGGCAGTGAAGGAGACGCCAATGTTATTAAAAATTCTACGTTGGGCAGAAGCATCATCAACGATAGTTACTCGTTCCCTCAAGATTCTTTTTTTGGTGGAACAAAAATTCCGTACTTTATAGTTGGCGACGATGCGTTCCATTTAAGTAAGCGTATAATTAAACCTTTTACAACTAAACCACTGCCACGAGAGGAACGGATTTTTAACTACAGGTTAAGCAGAGCACGACGATGTATAGAAAATGCCTTTGGCATATTGAGCGCTAAATGGCTTTGGCTAAGAAAGACATTAGTTGCGTTCGATAACAAAATTAGCCAACACCAGCCAACAATCAAAATCAAGAGAGTAAGCGAAAATACTCTCCCAAAGGGATGAAAAAGCAAAAAAGTAAACGAACAGGAAATTAGCCATTACTTGCAAAAACCGGAAGAAGAAGACACACCAGCTGACTTTGTTTATGTTTTATTTGTAAACAAACTGAAATTCATGTTGCCTCCATAGAAGAAAAAAGGAAAGTGAACGTTCAATGTTCGCCAGGAACATTTCTAGAAGTAAAAACAAGTTGGCGCTATCATAAAGTCACATAGCAGGCAGCCAAAAAGCATATAAATACCACAACTCGGAAAATGCAATTTTGTTTGTTTACAAAAATTGCAACCATATGTTTTGTGATCATATGTTTTCGTGTTGGATAATTTTTGCTGACTAAAGTTTTGCCAGTACAAAATGAACTCTTCTCTTGCATCAAAATGATTGCTCTCTCAATTTTTGTGTGTTGGATAATTTTTTGTCGTTATCGACCGCGATCCAGTAAAAATTTGGAAAAACTATTACAAATTTTTGACTTGTCGAACGCACCTATTATTTTGCAGCCCTGAACGTGCATAAAAAATTGTTTCTGCATGCTGTTTGTTGCATAATTATTTATTAAATACTTCTCGCTCAACTTACTGCAGCAATAACTTCTCAGAAAATTTGGAAAGCCATTTCATAACGCGAGAAGAGACTTCGAATGAAACTGGCATTACTGCGTTCCGGGGAAGACCGTCAGACTATGAAAAATATATTCGAAATGTGCTTAAAGAATATGTAAACTCGGAAAATGAATCCGCTTCATGGCAAAATGAGGCTGCATTTTTGTAGACATAACTAACGTTTTACTTTTCATCAATAAAAGCAACCAAAAACTTATAACTTTAATTATACCTTTCATGAGCATGAAATGGTATTATAACTTTGGTCCGATGTTTGTAAGTACCAGAACAAAAAGAGATAGACCCATGAAAATGTATACTTATATGATCAGAACGTCGAGCTGAGTTGATTTAGCCATGTCCGTCTGTCCGTCTGTCTGTCTGTTTGTATGCAATCTAGTCTCTCAGTTTTCGAGATATCCGGATCAAATTTGGTAGGTGGGTGTATTTTTATAATGTATTAATCATTTGTCGGAACCGGAAGAATCGGACCACTATAACATATAGCTCCCATACAACTGATTGTTCAGATATGAGATTTTTCATTATAACTTCTCCATTTATGCAGCTACGAACATGAAATTTTGCAATACTTGCACCCATTATCAACAGAATACTTACAGTGAAAATTACAAAGATCGGGTCACTATAACCTATAGCTCCCATACAACTGATTGTTCAGATATAAAATTTTGCGTTATAACTCCTCCATTTATATAGCTAGGAACATGAAATTCCGCACTGTTTTCAATAATTATCAACAGAAAACTTACAGTGAAAATTAAAAAGATCGGGTAACTATAACCTATAGCTCCCATACAACTGATTGTTCAGATATGAGATTTTTTCGTTATAATTCATCCATTTCTGTAGCTAGGACCATGAAATTTCGCGCTGTTTTCACTCATTATCAACAGAAGACTTAAAGCGAAAATAACAAAGATCGGGTCACTATAACCTGCAGCCCCCATACAACTGATTGTTCAGATATGAGGTCTTTTATCATAACTCCTCCATTTATGCAGCTAGGAACATGAAATTTCGCACCATTTTCACTCATTATTAACAGAATACTTACAGCGGAAATAACAAGGATCGGATGACTACAACATATATCTTCCATACATCTGATTGTTCAGATATGGGATTTTACTGTAAAACTCCTTTATTTGAACAGCTAAAACCGATAAATTTCGTAAGATATTTTATAAATAATAATACAAAGTCTACTGAGAAAATCGTCAAAATCTATGCTTTATAAGCTTTATCTCCTATAGCACTGATTGTTAAGATACCAGTTTTTGCCATATATCTCCTTTATGTACGAAACTAAATCCAATAAATTGTGTTACCGGTTTACATACCGATCACATAGCAATGAAAATCACTTAGATTGGTGCCATATAAAGTATATCTTCCATACCTCTGATTGTTTAGATGCGATTTTTTATATAAGTATGTAACTCCTCTATCGATGTATGCAGATGTATTCAAAAGCAGTAATCTGTCAAAGTAAAATTTGCAGATGTTCATGAAAGGTATGAAGCCTTCGGCATAGCCGAAGACAGCGCTGCTCTTACTTGTTTATTTACTCATTTTGCCACCTTAGTTTTTTGTGCATGTTAAAGCACATCAGATTCAGATGAGATCCACTTATTCATATTATATAAAGATACACTTGGGGTCAGCTGAATAAGTTAAGTGACATTTTGATCAGATTTGGCTAATTTTCTTTTCTTTTGTTTATTTCATGTTTATAATATTTTTATAAAAGTCTAGCAAATAACATAACCAACACCATATATGTAAATCCGCATTTCAAACTTCATATAAAGATTTTAAAATTTCAACAAACTTTAACAATTACACTAAAAAATATTTAAACATTTATTCAGAATTTTTAGAAACATTTTAGGTATCTCCTCCATATAAAAGCAATTATCGAGCATTCTTTATATGGTGGAAAATGCACAACCCCGAAGCCAAAAAAAATATTAAAAATTAACGCGATTTTCTAGCGTGTTGAAATTTGAACTTTAGCCTACTAAAATTTAATAGGCTATAAAACTGCATACCTTAAATGTTTCTCAAAATTCTGAATAAAAAGTGTAAATATTTTTTAGTGTAATTGTTAAAGTTTGTTGAAATTTTAAAATCTTTATATGAAGTTTGAAATGTGGATTTACATATATGGTGTTGGTTATGTTATTTGCTATACTTTTATAAAAATATTATAAACATGAAATAAACAAAAGAAAAGAAAATTAGCCAAAACTGATCAAAATGTCACTTAACTTAATAACTGACGACAGGGGTACGTGGTAGGAACTGAGGACGTGTGAACACATTTGGTTATGAAAATGTTAATTGTTGCATGTAGCATTGGATTTCATGTTTTCCTTTTCAATAAGAGTTAACAACGTTTTTGAAAACTCAATACACGCATTTGTGGCAATCGGCTCCGGAAGTTTGCTCAGCATCCATTCGAGACTGGCGAAAGCGGCTTGGTAAGGCGATGAATTTTCTACTTGTAGCGCGCTTTCCTGCTTTTCAATAAGCTTGCCGAATCGGTCCCACATGCCGGAGCTCTCTAGGGATGCGGTGGCAGTTTTGTTTCGCTTGGAGCATTTCGGAGTCTAAAGAAAAGACGGCATAAATCAGTAAACTTAAATAATTTTACTTGCTAACCGAATGCAATTTAGCGAAAATGTAAAACGTAATGGGTTTTATTAGCGACATACTCACATAATCATACTGTAAGCCCGTATCACCAGCTAACGACGTTTCTTCCGAAAAAGGTGGAGATGTAAAAGTTCTGTAAAATTTATTTATTATTATTAAGTTTTTATTTCGAAATTGCGGAAATATTTAGTTATTTGGACAACGATTTTGGGTTTGGGGCAGAGGGGGACAGACAAGAAGAGGATATTTTTTGTGTTTGACAGCTCAGCTCGGAAATTTGCACACAAATACCATAGTATCTAAAACCGAAATTATTATTAAATTAGTGCACAGATATAGTAAATAAAGCATAGACTCTTGTCCACATGTGTGTGTAAAAGTTTTTGATTCGGGTCACGCGTTTGGGCACAGGAACCCAAAATCGTTGTACAAATAACTAAACCGTACCCCGAAATTGTTCTTCACATACTTTCTTTTTTGTGACACATTTGGCAGAAAAGACATGACGTCGGAAAATTCCCAGTCTACAGTCTCTGGCAACGATTGCTCAGTTAAAGCTTCTCCACCAGAGCTTCCACTTTTACCTTTTTCTGCCACTTTGGCACGGTACCGGAAACTATCTCGCATGCTCACCCAAGCTAACTTGCATTCATTTGCTACAAATCCATTCATTAGAACTATAAAATAGCATTCAGTACCATCTCTACTTACGAGGTTTATCCATCTCCATGCCAACTTTCTCCCAAGCTTGATCCACTGCATTTTTATTAGAATGTAGTACATTGCTGGTGTCCCAGATTCTTGGCCACTTCTCCACGAATTGTGCCAGTTGTCGTTTCTGCTCCGCTTCTGCCACTTATTATTATGCGCTAATGATCTCCATTCCTTGAAAACAAGTAAAGTTTATAGAAATTGAAGAAAAAACATAACATTTTGTAAAACTTACTTTATGCCGCTTGTTTTACGATATTTTTTCTAATTCGTATTCTTCTTTTTTGGCACGAGATATATGTGCCAATAGATATTTCGCGCGAAAAGGTGTGTTACCGCGCTTCGGTTTTTATTTCAAACTTTTAGAAATAGGCAGTAGAAAACGGAGTTTTGTTCGTGCGAGGTGCGTACTGCTTCGAAAAAAAAAATTCACGTAAAGTTTTTGTTACCTTGTTTTTATATGAAGTTTTCCCTTTTCGCGCGAAGTGCGTACCAACCTTTAAGACTGCTGGCAACGAAGTCTTCAAATTTTTCGTTGGGCCCTTTTTCTTTCAATTCCTCTGAAGTTTTATTCAATTCAGAAAATAAAGAGCCCAGAACAGATGAGCAGTCCTCGCGCTCTCTTCTACGCTTTGCAGCCCGTGATGTTGAGGGAATGCCTGGTGAAGGCGTTGATGGCGACGGTTGCGGCGGAGATATTGACATAATATCCGGCGAAACCGCTGGCACTTCCACATTGGCAACGGCTGGTCTATTTTCGATGTCTTCAACTACTATATTTTCATTATTGATCTGAAAAAAAGTTTAATTTTGGTTATAGGTGAAATTAAAACTTATTTTCTAAAAATAAATACATATTTTTTTTAATTGTAGACACCATCAACGGAACAAGAATGGCTGAAAATTGCGCAGGAATTTGAAAAACAATGGTATTTTCCAAACTCCGTTGGAGCTCTGGATGGAAAGCATGTAGTGTGCAAGCCGCCTAAAAATTCAGCAGAGCTGAGTAGGTGTGAAATCATTTTCAATTTTAAATCAACATTTTTTTTTCTATTCAGTTTTCATTACCTATTCCTCGCTTAAGATTGAGGTTTATAATTTTTAGATTTTCCATTCACTCAAAGCAGTTATGAATTCACACATCAACATATTCATAGCAAGATTGAAAAAAACAATGCCAAATCCAAAGAGGTTTAACACTGAATGAGTATTGAAAAGGCTGCAATCTTTTATGTGTTTCATTCTTTAATTCAGTACCAATCATTCAATATAATTAGTTCAAAGACACCCTGATAAACAACTTTTTGATAAAAAGGCAGATTTTTGACAATTGCTCATTTGTAAAAATTCGAATCAACGTTACCCAATTTAAGTTTTTGGAATAGGGGATTTTATATAATAAATTTTGGACTATATATAAAACAGTTGTATTAACATTTACATTTTAAAAATAATTTATATCTTATCTTGAAAATGTTTAAATTTTACATCAAATTCGATAACTACTTCGTAAAAACTTTACATTTAGGTTAATAAACTTTTAGTGAAAATATTTTTAAAATCCTAGTGCCTTTAATAAAAAAACAGCTCATCATACAAATTTAATCGCCGTTCAGCGTCGGCGTAAGACTGTAGGTCCCTCCCATTTATGTGACAACAAAGGCGCACGCTACAAATCGGAGGAGAAGTTCGGCCAAAGACTAACATAGGTGTAAGCGCCAATTTAGCGTTGATTTTTTGAAATTGTATTAATAACCGTCTCCCGCATTTTATTTCAAAAGGAATTCATGCTTATATGGAAAAAGGTGCAAAAGTCCGTCACAGAAAAAATTCTCAAAAATCAAGGAAATTTTTCAACCGGTTGAAACTTGCACTTCATTGCACTAAAATGCTGTAAAGATTCAGATTAAAAAGTTGAAATTTTGATGAAAATTTGCTGAATAAAGTTTAAATCTGTGTCTATATGGTTTGGTTAAAACGTGGACGGTATTTTTATGGAAACAGTAACAAAAAAATCAACACGTGGTCATTTGTTTGAGTCACTATATCCCTTTCGGTACATCTTTTTAGATTCGGGCTTTAAAACTCCAATTTTCTTATTAAATGATCCTTAATACATAATATAATAACATTCAATTAAATTTTTTTCTAAAATGCGATTCTAAAGTGTTTTTTGGAATGATGCCATATGGCATCATTTGTACTAACTGGTGTAAAAAATATGCAAAGATTTTTTAATATGGTATTTTATTTTATTCAAATCGAATTAAATAACACCACAAAAATTTAATAAAATAAGTTGGAACATGCATAGATTTAATAATTCATTTAAAAAATTTACCAGTTGCAATTTCCCAGTACAAATATATCATTATTTGCTGGTGCGGATTTCAGCTCCTTCAAATATTATTGATGCCATATGGCATCATACACATTTAAAAATATACCACGCGTTTATTAACACTTTTTTTAAATTAAATTACAAGTTCTAGCTATATTTGACACTATTTTGTAGACTATAGCATATATATTTGTTTTTAATTTATTAGGTTATTTGGTAAAATATAGTATTTTAATGTAGACCTTTCTAAGCAGAAGAAAATCGATATTTTAGTAAAGTTTTAAAATTGAAATTTTTCATCTACTATGGATAAAAATAACAATACCGTATTAAAATATAGTTTATAAAACTTCCCATTACAGCGTTGCATATACAAATATAATTTCAGATAAGCTCAATTTAATCTGTGAGTATTCAAAAAAGCATGACGCCATATGGCATCAAAATAGCGAAAGGGATATGTACATACATATGTTCATATCATTGTTTAAAGTACAAAAAAAATATAAATAAAATAAAATAAAAATTTGTACATTAGCATATTACATTTGAGTGGTCTGTACAACTGCGTGCATACTCGAATTTTTTAGAAATTCTGATTAAAGTTTCTTATTTTGATGAAACTTTGCAAAATTATCATAAATCTCGCACAAAGCTTGAAACTTGCATTTATATGGTGTTTGTGAAAACGCAAGCCAAATTTAATACATATGGGTATTTGTGTGAAACAAAAATTAACAATTTATTGTAAGTTTGCAAATGAGAACTACAATTATGAACTTATTGGGCATCTCTCTTTCAAAAACAAAAGAAATTTTGCTTGTTCAAGCTTCGAATCTAAGAATAAAATGTTTTTAAACAAACAAAAAGTTAATAATAAAATTTGAAGGATTTTAGATATTGCGTATGGTAGCATGAAATGTCAATCTGCTTAATTGTCAGGTTGTTGATATGGCGACGAAAAAGTGGCAATGGAACTATCTCCTTTTTATTATTATTATTATTTTACCTCCCTTATATTAGCTCGGGATGTAACTATGTATTGATGCGCCTAAAAGATGCAGCGACTTCTATTCTCAACCTGATGGCAGTATAAATGGAAATTATAATAGCGAGGTTTGTTTTTAACACCCTTATATTAGCTTCACCTGTATGTTTGTATGTATGTATGTTTGTAACCGACTCTTTTGGACTCGATTTTGATCCACTTTAAACGGACAGATTTAATTCAAACTTTGTACACTTATCAAGAATCAGCGACAATATAATAATTTCATAAATTTATCTCATTATCCTGATTAGGATGGCAAGGATTAAATAATTTCCTCACACAGCCTCTGTGTGAGAGCAAGTGAGACAACTACGGCGTCTGCGCATGCGTACCGTCTACTTACTTTCCGCCTCGAGCACTCGGCTTATTAGTGTTAATACATTCTATCCCTATCAGTTGCACAGTTGGCCAAGCGGGCTAAGGCGCAATTCGTAGGCGCGAGACAACGAACTTACCAGACATGATTTCAAATCCCGTCTATGGCTGAAAATAAATGATGTAACGCTATCTTCCA
>NW_023458778.1:95667-99264 GCF_013731165.1 Rhagoletis pomonella
CATTACGGGCTTATTTTTCAACTACAAACAAAAAGAAACTTACTACGATCCACCTGAGAGTTAAATCTATCATATTCTAGGTATTTTATCAAAATGCATCAAGGTCGGGTGCCAACTTCACGGAGCTATATCAATGAGCACAAACAAAAACAATTGTACAACAACAGTATATTATACGAAACAAAATACTCGGCACATGCAATTAAGAATATCAAGTTAAATTATTCAAATTTACAGGAAATTTTGATATTTTACTTATCTTTGAATTGTGCACCAGAAGTTTATTAACACTTTTTTAATTTTTTACTTTATTAAGCGTAAACAGCTTTATAAAACACAAAATTTAAACAGATCACAGAAAAACACAGCTTCACAGCTTTGACGTTTGCGTTGAAGCCTTCCCTTTTATAATTAATTTTGGAAGTAAACCACTAAAAGCTCGCTATAACATGATGCTCAAAATATATTCCTTGAAATAATTTTGCAATAATTTTTTTTGAAGTAAAAAACCACTTTTAAGTTTCTTCAAAGAATATTGTAGCTTCAATTTAAAAGAAAACGTCAAAAGCACAGTTTATGTCAAATGGGAGCAATGGTGGATAAGAAGAAGAAGTGAAACTACCTTTAAATATTTGTATCATGACTAATACTATTTTTTGTATCAGGGTTGAGATTTTTGTACTCAAAATGTGAAACCAGAAGATTGCCATCTCCCTTAAAATAAGTAAACAAATAAATATTTGGTGCTAAAATATTTTTCTAAGTGTTTGGCCGAGCTTCTCCTCAAACTTGAGGCATGAGTTCTGTTGTGACACAAATGGAGACACCTACATATTTAAGGCTGACTCCGAACGCCAAATGATTTTATAAGAAGAGTTTTTAAAGCAGAAATATACTCGAAGGTTTGCTATTGCGTTCCAAAGGACGACGGCTATTTTGAGTTATGATCTGACCAGGGATCTATCCATGGTCCTAAGGAGTGCAAGTACGCACATATCGTCGTATAAAGTACAAAACCGCGTATCAACAAAATGCAAAACCGCATATGTGAGGTTACATAAATTATTTTCTAGAGAGTAAAAACACTTATATTTCAAAATGGTTCTCTTTTTATAAAGCAATCGCATTTCTGGCTAGTATATTTCAGGACGAATGTATAAAGATTGAGCCAAGAGCTTGTGCGAACAAATCAAATTTTTGGCAGCAAATGTCAGTTACACAGTTTTGCAGAATGATGATACGCGGTTTTGTATTTTAAATGACGATATATGTATACATATTCCCTTATTTGTTCTCAAAATGCATAAAAACTATTATAATACGCTTACAAACAATTAATAACATTTTGTGATAAATAGTTTTGCAAATGTATTAGGACTTCAAGTTTGTGTTTTAATAAAGTATTCATTAAATAAATTCTTATTATAAATTATTATTTTAATAAATAGAATATAAAAATATTTATATTTGGTAACTCTTAGACTTTTCTTTATTTGTAACAAATGACGGATGTAAACAAAATAAAAAAATTTTTGTAATTTTAAAAATTTCAAGCAAACGGGCGTTCTTTACAAATAAATATCGTTAGGGATCGAATTGCGCATATTTTTTTTACAATACCAAGTGCCTCCAAGAAGTGTTAAACCACTAAATAGCTTAAAAAACTTTCAAAAGTTCGAAACGAGAGTGAAGTGCAGTGTTCAATTGTGATCGAAACTGCAGGCAAAATTTGAGCGTCTGTAATCTTATTACATTATTAAACGAGCAATTCTTGTATATATATATATATATATCCATAGCGTTCTTGGAAACGAATGTAACAATTTTGATGAAATTTTGTACACAGATTATGTTTTGGGTTTTTAGATTATCTGAATAGGCAATATCTCCGAGAATACTCGTGTAAAGTTGCCACCTGTTCGAAATAAGATACATATTAATTAAAACATCGTAATATGGGTATCAAATGGAAAGTGTTTTAAAGGTCCCTAATTAAAAAATATTTTTAACAGTGTTGCCACCTATTTTGAATCGAATTTTTATTAATTTTTTTTTGAAAAAAAGGTAAAGTATTACTTCATTATATATGGGTACCAAGAGAAGGTTCTTAAACAATGCTTTCCCTTTATACAAGATGTTATCCCTTGGAACAATAGTGTAAGGTTGCCGCTTATTTTCGATTCTGCACAATTTATCTAAAACATCGCAATATGGATATCAAATGAAAGGTATTGTCGCGAACTTTCGTCAGAAAATATTTCCCATCTGGGTTGCCACGCATCTATTTAATACAAATTTTTATTTTGTTAATTTCAATCAGCATTTTTTATGTATACACAGTACATAGACGCTCAAGATATGTACCATTCATTCCAGCGTATTTCGGAGTAGGGTTGCCACCTAAATTTTAGATTAAAAAAATTTATTTAATAGATATCGAAATCCATTTTTCTTCCAAAATATTTTTTTAAAGCTATCCAAGTTTTTAAAAAGTATAGTATTTTAAAAAGTATAAAAAGTAGCTTATATCGAAAGGCTGGCTTTCCTATACTGCGGCATTCCCTTTATTCTATGCCGCATTATACTAATGCCAGCTTTTCGACATAAGCTACTATTCCTTATGAACACAGATTCTTAACAGTTTCCAGTTTATGTAATATTAATCAAAACTGCTTTCATTTATTTTATGTATTATGTGATTTCTGGAAGCGTCGAATACAAAAAAGTGCTGTAACTGAGTTTATGTAATTTAAAATTGTATTGACGATTAATGATAATTATAGATTGGCGCTTACACATATGTTAGTGTTTGGCTATTAGAAAAAACTTGTTCTTTTTTATGCTGGCAGAAACTGGGCTCGAACCCTGCGGAATGGTAGTGCGTACTTCTACCCACTACATCACAGCGATCGCTTAGTTAATTTTAATCATTAATCTCGATTAACTATTTATTGTTTAATTTTAAATCATTCACGCCTTGACTGAGCTTACTAATTCGGAATTTCTACTATTACTTATAGAGTAGGCCGGGTAATGAAATAAAAAATTTTCTATTATAAGTTCCATAAATATTAGGAGACTTTTAGTGTTTAATTAATTTTTTGCTCATAAACTTGTATTTTCATCTTCTTTTTCCAAAAAGTGCGGATGTCAAAATTTTAATGGATATAGGATGTACGGTGATTTTCCAAAAAGATCTCTTAATAGATTAGTTCATGAAAATTATTCCAAACGAAAGCTTTAAATTGATAAAAATAATAACTAAATGTTTATTTTTTTATTTTATTTTATTTATTTCTTACAGCGTATCAAGCCTAGTTTATACATAATTCTTAAAATATACTCGTTATAGTCTAACCTAAAATATACAGTATAAGCTACTAATATGAGCAACCAATTTTATTGATGAAAAATGTGGCCGAATTCCGAATCGTATCAATACATGCTATGGTATAAAGGCCGTTTATGCATATAAAGTGCGAAGCAAGCATCCAAACGGCGATGCATTTAACTAATTTATATTAGAGGTTTGAAGTTCATCTCACTGTAAGTATGAAATCTGTAGCTATGTGTTTCCATAATACAAAAATTATAGTT
>NW_023458778.1:99364-101935 GCF_013731165.1 Rhagoletis pomonella
ACTTACTACAATCCTCCTGAGAGTTAAATCTATCATATTCTAGGTATCTTATCAAAATGCATCAAGGGCGGGTGCCAGCTTCACGGAGCTCATTGATTTTGCAATTTTTGTCTTTTTGTCATTTCTGCTGTTTCATCTTTGTCACAGGTGTTTGCGTTGTGTTTATTAGGTGTCAAATATACAGTGCATTTAAAACTACTATTTACCAGCTGATTGGTTCACTGATTAATACATCGTTTTCAAAACTATTTTGCTTTGTTGCTTCTAAAACCCAAAAAGAATATAATTTTAAACATGTCGTGTATTTACACCAATTGCCACGTTAAAAGCGACTCCTATGTGTCATGCTGGCTCTGCGATGGGATTGCCCATATAAAATGTGCTGGTTTGAGCGGTAGAGTATTAGACGCTATTAACGAGGGAAAGGGTCTTCGTTGGTCTTGTCAAAAATGTAGATCAACCGAAGTTGATTTATTTAAATTCTTTAGGCAGTCCAGAAATGGGTTTTCTGAGATCGGGAAGGATCTGTCGGTGCGTGTTGAGAAATTTAAGCATTACGAAAAATTTTTTAGGTCTTTCACTTGTCTCGACAACCCTCCACACTCTGAGGATAGCCGAGAAAATAAAGGCGGGCGTGATATTAGTCCACATAAAAAGACAGCCACGGATTCTAGTAAAAAAAATCCTCCATCCCAGTCCTTGGAACTTATTAATCTGTCTTCTCCATGCCCTCAGGCATTGGAGCCTCCGCTATCTAAAGCCATATCCACTAGGTCTACATATAGTCAGACCGTTGATTTAACAGTGTTGCCATCAACATCTGCAGCTGCACTGTCTAACTTAGTTCCTCCGAATAATTCGGAGTCCCGCACATCCGACATCCTTACCAAAAAGTTGGTTGTAATTCCGAGAATTAGATTAATTAGATTTGCCAAAGATACTTCTTCGGATGATATAAAGTCATACATATCGACTAAAATTAGAACTAAAGATGTATTTATTCGTAAATTTAATTTTAAATACGATCGCGATATTTCATATCTTAAAATTGATGTAGCTTCCGAAGATTTTGATTCAATACTAAATAGTTCATTTTGGCCGACCGGGGCGTTTGTTCGCGAGTTTGAGTATAAACCTAATAAAAATAATAACAACGTAGCTAAAATTTCTAATCTTAATTCGGATTCAAAAAACTAACTCGCAAGTCTAATTTAAGTATTTAAATACTATCAAAACGTTAGAGGCTTGAATAACAAATTAACTGACTTATATTTAAAAGGTTTTGACTGAAATTATAATATTATTTCCTTGACCGAAACATGGCTCAAACCTCATATTTTTAATTCCGAAATTCTTCCAAATGAATATCAAATATACAGGAGCGACCGCGAGAGCAGAATCGTCGGTGGTGTTTTTTTGCGGTGCATTCAGCGATACCATCCGACGAAGTTAGTCTTCCTGTCATTGAATATACCGAATTTAAATGTATACGTGTACAGGCTGGAAAGACTTATATTTATTTAGCTCTTTGCTACATCCCTCCTAATTCTGCCGTATCAGTATATATGCAGCTAGTTTCTTTACTTGAGACCGTAAATGCAATGCTTACGGCATCCGATTCTATGATTGTTTTGGGAGATTTAAACCTGCCACACATTTCATGGAACATCATTGACACCGATGTTGTACCAGTTTCATCTAGAGATAGTTACAATGTATTTCTGGAAGAAATGGCTGAACTTTGCCTCAAACAAATAAATATATGTCCAAATAAGTTTGGAAAGGTCTTGGATCTCGTTTACGTTGATGATGTTCCGAAGGCCTCTATTAATCGGTGTGATCCCCTAGTTTTGCCGGAAGATGCATCATCCTGCTCTTGAGTTAAGCTACGAAATCATAAATGAAATACATAATAATAAGTCAAGTTCAAGTACTAGATATGTTTTTGCGAAAGCAAATTTCAGGAAAATTAACAAAGAACTTTCAAAGTTATCTTGGCCAATATATAGAGATGACGTGGAGCGTAGCGTTGAGCACTTTAATGATACTGTTTTCAATTTGTTTCGAAAGTATGTGCCAAAACGTAATATAGTTTATGAAGAACCAATACAATTATGGTTCACTAAAGAGCTTAAAAAATTGAAAAATAAAAAGTCGCACTCTTTTAAACTGTATAAAAGAGCGGGCTTACACAGTGATTACCTAAGGTACTCAGTTTTGCGGCATAGCTACTTTGCATTAAATAAGAAATGTTATAATTCATATTTATGTAAAATTAAGAAGAATTTAATTAACAATCCTAAATCATTTTATGGTTTCGTAAATTCAAAGCGTAAGGCACATGGTTTTCCGTCCGCTATGCATTATCGCAACACTGTATCTAGCGACAGCCAACTCATTGCCAACATGTTTGCTCGGTTCTTTAGGTCCAATTATTCTGTAGACTTCCCTATAAGTGGAGACTATCCGTACGAGCTTTGTCCAATCAACTCTGCTTATATTCCAGTAATATCTTCCGATGAAGTTTTACACTATTTAAAAACCTTAAAAGCGTCATTTAGGCCTGGACCT
>NW_023458778.1:102035-105112 GCF_013731165.1 Rhagoletis pomonella
TGGGTAGCAACCAAACACCCGTTTGGGAGCGAGCTAAAGTGAGAAGGCGTAAAACTTCGCGTGCGCTGGGTTTGGGTCCCGCCACGTTAAAGCCCCGCCCAATGAAAAAAAAACAACAGCCTCGGATGAGACCCCCTTTTTCTGATAACGACCACGGCAAACGTATAAAGGACTATGATTTAAGAGTATGCAGCTGGAATATCCGGACCCTTAATGGGGAAGGTGCCTCTGCCCGGCTGGTTGATGTCCTCGGGAAGACAAAGGCTGACATCACCGCCATCCAAGAAATGCGATGGACGGGGCAAGGAAAAGTAAGCGTGAAGCCTTGCGACGTCTACTACAGTTGCCACGTAAAGGAGCGCAAATTCGGTGTTGGATTCGTGGTAGGAGAGAGACTCCGTCGCCGAGTACTGGCGTTCACCCCGGTGGACGAACGTCTAGCCACAATCCGCATCAAAGCTAGATTCTTCAACATCTCGCTCATCTGCGCCCATGCGCCGACGGGAGAGAAGGATGAGGCGTCCAAGAATCTCTTCTATGAGCGCTTGGAACGTACATATGAGCGCTGCCCCCGACACGATGTCAAAATCGTGCTTGGCGATTTTAATGCCAAGGTGGGCAAGGAAGGGATCTTTGGCGCCACAGTCGCAAAATTCAGCCTCCACGACGAAACGTCCGATAACGGACTGAGGCTGATCGACTTCGCCGGGGCCCGAAATACGGTAATATGTAGTACCAGGTTCCAGCATAAGAACATGCACCAAGCTACATGGCTGTCTCCAGATCGAAAAACGAGAAACCAAATCGATCATGTTGTGATAGACGCAAGGCATGCTTCACGCGTTTTGGACGTACGTACACTCCGAGCGCCAAACATCGACTCGGACCTCTATCTTGTTGTAGCCAAGATACGCACCCGCCTCTGTGCAGCAAAAAATGTGCACCCAACAATGCAAGGAAAGCTTAACGTCGAAAAGCTGCAATCACAACAGACGGGAAATTTATTCGTCACTCGACTCACACACTCTCTCTGAGAGCAGTCTTCAACAATCCGACATACGCGAGCAGTGGAACCACATTTCCCAATCATTAAGTACCGCCGCCGAAGAAGTAGTTGGATTTCAGCGAGCCCGAAAGAACAACTGGTACGATGAGGAATGTCAAGAAGCCGCAGAGAAAAAAGATGCCGCCTACATGGCCACGCTGCGATCGGGCGCAACGCGAGGCATGTGGGACCGTTATAGGGAACTGAAGAAGGAAGCGAGACGTATTTGCCGCAATAAGAAGAGAGAGGCCGAAATACGTGAGTGCGAAGAGCTTGAGATGCTGGCCGACAGGAAGAACGCCCGAAAATTCTACCAGAGGGTTAGGTGACTTACGGAAGGTTTCAAGACCGGGGCGAACTCCTGTAAGAACAACAATGGCGACCTAGTGACCGATTTCCAGAATATACTTAAATTGTGGAGGGAACACTTTTATAACCTACTGAATGGTAGCAGCGCTGAAAGTAGTGAAGAAGACGAACCCGAGTTCCCAGTCGATGATGATGGAGTAGCTGTCCCACCGCCTGACTATGACGAGCTACGAATAGCGATTACGCGGCTGAAAAACAACAAAGCTGCTGGAGCTGACGGCCTGCCAGCCGAGCTATACAAGTAAGGCGGCGAGGAGCTGATCAGGTGCATGCATCAGCTCGTATGCAGAATATGGTCAGATGAAAGCATGCCCGACGACTGGAATTTAAGTGTGCTCTGCCCAAGCCACAAGAAAGGCAACCCCGCCATACGCGCCAACTACCGCGGAATCAGCCTTCTAAGCATAGGTTACAAGATTTTATCGAGCGTATTGTGCGAAAGACTGAAGCCCACCGTCAACGAGCGGATTGGACCTTATCAGTGTGGCTTTAGGCCTGGAAAATCCACCATAGATCAGGTATTCACAATACGCCAAATCTTGGAAAAGACCCGCGAGAATAGGATCGACACACACCATCTATTTGTCGATTTCAAAGCCGCTTTCGACAGCACGAAGAGAAGTTGCCTTTATGCCGCGATGTCTGAATTTGGTATCCCCGCGAAACTAATACGGCTGTGTAAAATGACGTTGAGCAATACCACCAGCTCCGTCAGAATAGGGAAGGACCTCTCCGAGCCGTTTGATACCAAACGAGGTTTCAGACAAGGGGACTCCCTTTCATGTGATTTCTTTAATCTGATGTTGGAGAAGATAATAAGAGCCGCAGAACTGAACCGCTCAGGCACAATACTTTATAAGAGCGTACAATTGCTGGCGTATGCCGACGACATCGATATTATCGGTAAAAACAAGGGCTACGTCTGTTCTGCCTTCTCGGGATTGGATAGAGAAGCAAAGCGAATGGGTCTGGTGGTGAACGAGGACAAAACGAAGTATCTCCTGTCATCAGACAAACAGTCAGAGCACACGCGTCTTGGCACCCACGTCACTGTTGATAGTTACAAGTTTGAAAAAGTAGACAACTTCGTTTATTTGGGAACAAGCATTAACAGCAATAATAATGTCAGCCTTGAAATCCAACGGAGAATCACTCTTGCCAACAAGTGCTACTTTGGGCTGAGTAGGCAATTGAGAAGTAAAGTCCTCTCTCGTCGTACAAAGATCACACTCTATAAGTCACTCATCATGCCTGTGCTGGTGTATGGCGCGGAAGCATGGACAATGAAAGCATCTGATGAGGCGGCACTTGGAGTTTTCGAGAGAAAGATTCTGCGAAAGATTTACGGACCTTTACGCGTTGGTGATGGCGAATATCGCAGACGATTTAACGATGAGCTGTATGAGCTTTACAACGATATAGACATAGTGCAGCGAATTAAAATTCAGCGGCTCCGCTGGCTTGGCCATGTCGTTCGAATGAACAGAAACGCCCCTGCTCTTAAAATATTCAACGCGGGCCGCGATGGTGGTAACAAGGGAAGAGGAAGGCCTCCTCTGCGTTGGAAAGACCAGTAGTGCGATTCGGTAACCTTTTTAACGACATTCGCAGTGGCTAATTTAGCTAAACGATAATTTTAAAGATTTTGCTATTCAATAAGTAC
>NW_023458778.1:105212-110314 GCF_013731165.1 Rhagoletis pomonella
ATTTATGAGCTTTAGACGACTTGTGTAAGGGGGGAGATTGTAATCTGGATCCCAGTTAAAATTACGCAATGCAAAAAGCAAGAATTGTTTTTGAATTGATTCAATCCTTTCTGAATGAACTTGGTAGCGGGATACCAAACAATAGATCCGTATTCTAGTATAGGTCTAACTAAACTGGTAAAAAGAGCTTTTGTAACATAAGGATCTTTGAACTCTTTTGACCATCGCCTTACAAATGCAAAAACGCCTTTGGCTTTATTGACTGTGACATTAATATGATGGTTGAAATTGAGTTTGGAATCCATTGTGATACCAAGATCGACAAAATTGGACACCTGCTCCAGGTTATAATTTGATATTGAATAAACAGCTGGTTGAACAGCCCTCCGAGAGAAACACATAACTTTAAATTTTTGAAGGTTTAGGTCGGTGTTATGCAGACGGACTTTTGATTGGCAAACAATATGGCGGCTGCCTCTGTTTGGTGTGAGGTGGTTACGTCGAGTTTGCCACAGGGTTGCATTTTCTTAATAGCTTTGTTTTTATTGGCAACCTTCGGTAGTTTGCTGCAGGGTTGTTTATTAATAATGCTTTTGGTTTTACTGGCAACGTTCGATAGAAATTGTGTAGATATGCACGTAGGAAACATAAAAAAGCGTTAAAAATGGATAACGAAGTATATGGTATTATATGTATGTTAAAACAATATGCAAATAGTGTTATATTCTGGACAGAAAATCAAAGAAATGTTATAAGGTGTGGAATAAGACACATTGAATCTTTGTTGATGCTCGGAAATATTAGACGCACCAGATCTTGCCGCGCAGTTATATGGCGTCAAACTAGAGATTCTGAAGGATCGTATGCATTTCTTCATAGACATCTTAAAAATGAAGATTTGTGGTCATTTAAGAACTATGTCAGGATATCAGATGGACAATTCGACCAAATTTTAAATTTGATTAGGTGCGACATAGAAAAATGTGTAACAAATGCTAGAAACGCCATTTCGCCAGAGGAACAGTTAGCGGTTACGCTTCGGTATTTAGAAACCGGCGAAACTTATCGCAGTTTAGCATTTCAAACGAGACTGTCCCATTCATTCTTGGTTTATTGCATCCCAAAAGTTTGCAGAGCAATTTGGAAACGTTTAAGTCGCTTATATTTAAAGGTAATTAAAAAAAATTTAAGTGTTAAGTTTTCTTGAAGTCAAAGTTAAGGAGTGAGGTTAAGGAGTGAACACCAAATATAAAAACAAGTGACATAGACCTTTTAACCATCATATGTTTTAATGAAATAAAGTAAATTAAATATTAAAGTCAATTCAATAAATATTTATTAAAACGTAAAAATACAACAGGTACTGAAATTTAAAAAAACCAATTCAATATTAACTTAAATAAATTTTTTCGTTTTAAACACTAAATCACATTTTATATACATAAATATATCGTCACCTAAGTGGAAGATCGACCTATCTCGGCAGGCAATTCGAAAACGCCCTATCTCAGAAAACTTTTGAAGAACGCCCTACTTCAGAATTTGATTGAAGAACGCCTTATTTCAGAATTTTATTAAAAAAAAACACCCTATCTCAGCTGGCGATTCAAAAACACCCTATCTCAGTACATTTTCAATGTATTTCCAGCTGAGATAGGGCGTTTTTGAGCCGAATTCTGAGATAGGGTGTTTTTCAATATAATTCTGAAATAGGGCGTTCTTCAGTCAAATTCTGAAGTGGGGCGTTCTTGAATAATTTCTGAGATAGGCCGTTTTCGAATTGGCTGCCGACATAGGTCGCTCTTCCCGTCAGGTGACGATATTAAGTAAAAATAAAAAAATTCATTAAAACTTATCACCTACCACAACCGTAAAATTCATTAAAAACTTACATTAACTTAAAATCTATTCCAAATCGCTATCATCTAAAACACCATCTAAAGCTAAACTTAAAATATCCCGAGTTGTCGCGGAGTTTGTTACTTCCTTGTATTTTTTTCTGGCGGAAGATAGCAGGGAATGGATGGCATCAATGGTTTCCAGAGCAACGTCCTCACTTTTCATACCATCCAGTATGCTGACCACCTCCTCGCCAAACCACTCATATTTCCTTTTTGTGTTTGTCACCATTATATTTGTCAACTCTTTTAATCCCTGTTGTACCTTTTGTTGAAAATGAGCCTTATTTCGTTTTCTGCAAGATGATGAAACCTGAAAATAAAATAATTGTTATTATTTTTAGTTCCCGGAGTCTCCAAATGAATGGAAATCAATTGCGGATTAGTTTTAGCGGAAATGGCAGTTTCCTCTTTGTTTAGGAGCTTTAGATGGAAAGCATGTAAGCTTCTACGCTTCTCAATCAGATGGCTCTTACTATCACAATTACAAAGGAACTGATAGCATTGTACTGCTAGCACTGGTGGATGCAAATTGCAAATTTATTTATATAAACGTGGGCGCAAATGGTAGAACTCATGATGGAGCTATCCTAAGCCATTCGTCTTTACAGCGAGTGTTGAATAATGGGGATACATACTTTCCACCAGACAAAGTTATAGGGAACCAAAGATTATTGCCTTATGTCGTGGTTGCCGATAATGCTTTTGCACTACAAAGACACCTGATGAAACCTTACTCACACCTCACAAGTGTGCGTGAAAAAATTATTTTCAATAAAAGATTGTCCAGGGCACGTCAAACAAGTGAAAGAGCTTTCGGCATACTCTCTCAAAGATTCCTTATACTGAAGAAACCAATCAACTTACAAAACGTAAGAACTATTGAGACCATTATACAGGCGTGTTGTGTACTTCACAACTTTATTTTAAGTAATAGGATAAGTTCTTTGAGTGAACCATTTATGGATACAATGCATTCTAATGCAATATTATATGAAAGAAATCTCTCACCTGAAGCAATAAGAAATTCTTTTCTTGAATATTTTAATAATGAAGGAAAGTTGGAGTGGTTAGAACAACAATAAAAGTTATGCAAATTAAATATAATGCCTGAATTTTTAAATAAATATGGTTGAGCCTTTTTAATTTATTTTAATGAATTCAACGTTTTTCAGCATTTCGGCTACGAATCGTGAAAATATAACTTACCGACGGTTCGTCCCTCAACGAGGCGTTATCCGTGTTTATATTATTGTCCGTATCGTATCTCTCTTGGAAAAATTACAAATTACTCTTAGAAAACTTTATGTCACAAAATCTTACCGTTTGTGGCCTGTTTTCATCATTTAAACTATCCTGCGTCTCCCTTATTTCTACGTTTGGACGTAGAAACTGGAGCAGCTCGTAACACCACATTTTGGGTGTTTTCACATCTGCTGCGCCGCATCCACTCCGTTTACTGGCTTCAATTGCCCTCACTTCTCTCCGAAATTGTGAGCGCCGTCCTTGAATTTTTTCCCTAATGTTTTTTGGGGTCACAAGGGGATCTTTCGTCACCAAAACGTCGTGAATTCCATTTATTGCCGCATTTCGCTTATCCCTGCCACTATAATGACAATGCTTTGTGTTCCAAAGACACTCTCGGGCCTGGAGAAGATTTATTAATTCTTCCGTTAACGCTCGGCTCCAGGAGATAGACATTTCTATAATTATAAAAATTAATTGACCCACTTTAGATTTTCACAAATTTCTTAGTCATTTTCTAACGACACACAAATAAGTAATAATGTTTTTGTAATACAAATACTCACTTTAATAACTTTTATATTCGCGCGGATATTAAATATCTTTATATCGAAAATTTTGCGTTAGCAGTACATATACTCAGCGCGTTTTCTTCTGGAATAAACATGTTTTGTGTATAACTGCAACATCTACCATATCGGTATGGCAATACTGTATTTTCCAGCAAATTTTTGTGTATGGCAACACTTATTTTTCATCTGTTTGGCCCAGCAAATTTAGTTTGCTGTGAGAGTCACCAAACTCTCTCTCTCCGAGTTTGCTGCAACAACAATTTCACGCAGTTTGCCAAACAAAATTTCTGCATAACACCGACCTTAGTGGCATATAGTGTGTATTACACCAACTAACCACATTGTTCAGATCCGCTTGTAACAAAGACCTTTCTTCGATAGAGGACAATGTTTTAAAAAGTTTCACATCATCGGCATACATTAAAATTTTTGAATGTTTTATTATAGAAGAAATATCATTAATGAATATCAGGAACAGAATCGGACCAAGGTGGCTTCCCTGAGGAACCCCTGAATAAACTTTAATGATGTTGGAAGAACAATTGTTAACAATAACTCTTTGTGTTCTGTCAGAGAGGTAAGATCCATTGAAGAAGACTGGGCTGAAAGCCGATTAGGTCGAGTTTACGGATGAGTAACGAGTGACATACTTTGTCAAAAGCTTTACTGAAATCATATTACGTCGGTATGAGCATTTTCTCTAAAACCGTTTGAGACATGAGTTGTAAACTCCAATAAATTAGTCATAGTAGATTTTCCTTTAGAAAACCCGTGTTGAGATTGTGTAATTGAAGAAGATATAGAATATGTCAGCTGGTTAACAATAATTGCTTCGAATAATTTGGGGATAGCAGCAGTGGCGGATTTAAATATTTGCCGCCCCTAGGCAATTCATAACTTGCCGCCCTTTTTTCACGAAAAAAAAAAAATATATATATATCAAATATGATTGTTATTGTCAGTGCTTTATTACAATATAGTTCGTTAATAATGAAATACATAACGGAATTAACAAATTCGACATCAGCATGGATAAGGTATTCAACAAAAACCCTCTTTCAAACACTTCTTTTTCACAGTTCTTTACGTCTTGATTTTGCCACTGCCTAATTTGACATACGACGGAAGCTGACCTTCAGATTATTCACGTTATGATACACTTATGAAAAACTGGTGGGCTTGGAATCAAGAATTTTCTCGAAAATGCACGCTCGTTTTTCGGCAGTGTTGTCAAGTGTGGTAACCTTTTAGATGATTCTCGTTCTCGGGGCAGCGTGTCGGCTGTTTCTTTGCGTCACGCGCAGGCGCGCCGTCAGGTTTCTAAGCCGCGTGAATGAAAGTTAAATGGAAATTTCAACGACTGCTATACTAAGGAAAAATTCGCAGC